>NC_080736.1:19534281-19764281 GCF_019097595.1 Hemibagrus wyckioides
CAGCTGGTGGTGAGCAGTGCAGTAGTACAGTCCACTGTGCTGGGGAGCTGATATTGCTGATGCTGTAATTCTGGCCTGTTGTCAGCAGTGTGTCTGCAGCTGCACTCTGCTTAAACCAGGAGTAGCTGAGAACAGGAGGGTTTGCATCACTGCTACAGCTCAGAGTCACTGAATCTCCCTCCACTGTGTCTCCAGAGGGAAGAACCACTGCTCTGGTGTTTGTAGGGGAATCTGATTTAGAAGATTATTAAGAAATACATATTACAAAACCACCTCGTAAATGTACAAGCTAGCATACTGGGTCTGTGGTGTCATCATAGCTGTGCATATAAATGTTCTGATCAGGGAATTTGTCGTATAGTGTGGTTGTTGAAGTTTACACAGTTGCCATCTGTGTGACACTGCAATGTCTGTGGTTGTTATGTGAAGTCATATGAACATCTATTCCTCCAGAAGTAGATCAAGACCTTTAATGCCTTATCTTAATGTGGAGAAGCTGCATGGAGGTTTTATTTGCTGTGTAGTTCACATGATAATAGGGTGAAGACACTGTGTGTCCAAGCCAAATAATTTCTAAGATGGATAATACTGCATCAACTTTGGTGCAACTGTGGACAGAATGGCCTTGACCACAATAACTTTGTGGAGCAACAATCCTTTCCCTGTAGTTGTGGAAATTATCCTCAAATTTTAATAGTGACACTGCTGGAGAACTCGTATGCCAACATGAAACAGCAGGGAGAATGTAAGATTTTTAAGCATGCAAAGGTGGTTTAATTCCTTTGATGCAAGGTCTTTTTAGTCTGGACCTTAAGTGCTGCAAAGCTGAGCTGCATTATTTAAAGATTTAGTGTATATTACACTCTCAAGTATGTTCAGATAATATTCAATACACTGAGATCAAAACATGATACTCACATAACACATCCAGGTGTGTTGGTGTAGAGGTGTGGTTTCCCAGCTGGTGGTGAGCAGTGCAGTAGTACAGTCCACTGTCCTGGGAGCTGATGTTGCTGATGCTGTAATTCTGGCCTGTTGTCAGCAGTGTGTCTGCAGCTGCACTCTGCTTAAACCAGGAGTAGGTGAGAACAGGAGGGTTTGCATCACTGCTACAGCTCAGAGTCACTGAATCTCCCTCCACTGTGTCTCCAGAGGAAAGAACCACTGCTCTGGTGTTTGTAGGGGAATCTGATTTAGAAGATTATTAAGAAATACATAATTACAAAACCACCTCAGTAAATGTACAAGCTTGCATACCGTGGTTTGTGGGTTATTTGCAGCTGTGTTTATAAATGTTCTCATAAGGGGTTTTGTCATATAGAGTGGTCATTGAAGTTCACACAGCTGCTATCTTTGTGACACTGCCTGCAGAAGCAATACACAATGTCTGTGGATGTTATGTGAAGCCATATGAACATCTAATCCTCCAGAAGTAGATGATGACCTTTAATGCTTTAACTAAAGATGGAGAAGTTTCATGGAGGTTTTGTTTGCTGCGTAATGCACATGACAATAGGGTGAAGACACTGTGTCTCCAAGCAAAAATAATTTCAAGATGGATATTTTTGTGGAGCAACAATCCTTTTCCAGTAGTTGTGGAAATTGTCATAAAATTGTAATAGTGACACCTGCACTGCTGGAGAACTCATATCCCAACATGAAACAGCAGGGAGAATGCAAAAATTGTAAGCATGCAAAGATGCTTTAATTTTTTGTGGCCTTTTTAGTCTGGACCTTAAGTGCTGCAAAGCTGAGCGGCAGTACTGAAAGAATTTAGTGTATGTTACACTCTCAAGTATGTTCAGATAATATTCAGCACGAATACACTGGGATCAAGGAATGATACTCACATAACACATCCAGGAGTGTTGGTGTAGAGGTGTGGTTTCCCAGCTGGTTGTGAGCAGTGCAGTAGTACAATCCACTGTCCTGGGAGCTGATGTTGCTGATGCTGTAATTCTGGCCTGTTGTCAGCAGTGTGTCTGCAGCTGCACTCTGCTTAAACCAGGAGTAGCTGAGAACAGGAGGGTTTGCATCACTGCTACAGCTCAGAGTCACTGAATCTCCCTCCACTGTGTCTCCAGAGGGAAGAACCACTGCTCTGGTGTTTGTAGGGGAATCTGATTGGGTAGATTTTCAAGAAATACATATTACAAAACCACCTCGTAAATGTACAAGCCAGCATACTGGGTCTGTGGTGTCATCATAGCTGTGCATATAAATGTTCTGATCAGGGAATTTGTCGTATAGTGTGGTTGTTGAAGTTTACACAGTTGCCATCTGTGTGACACTGCAATGTCTGTGGTTATGTGAAGTCATATGAACATCTATTCCTCCAGAAGTAGATCAAGACCTTTAATGCCTTATCTTAATGTGGAGAAGCTGCATGGAGGTTTTATTTGCTGTGTAGTGCACATGATAATAGGGTGAAGACTCTGTGTGTCCAAGCCAAATAATTTCAAGATGGATAATACTGCATCAACTTTGGTGCAGCTGTGGACAGAATGGCCTTGACCACAATAACTTTGTGGAGCAACAATCCTTTCCCTGTAGTTGTGGAAATTATCCTCAAATTTTAATAGTGACACTGCTGGAGAACTCGTATGCCAACATGGAACAGCAGGGAGAATGTAAGATTTTAAGCATGCAAAGGTGGTTTAATTCTTTGTTGCAAGGTCTTTTTAGTCTGGACCTTAAGTGCTGCAAAGCTGAGCTGCATTATTTAAAGATTTAGTGTATATTACACTCTCAAGTATGTTCAGATAATATTCAATACACTGAGATCAAAACATGATACTCACATAACACATCCAGGTGTGTTGGTGTAGAGGTGTGGTTTCCCAGCTGGTTGTGAGCAGTGCAGTAGTACAGTCCACTGTGCTGGGAGCTGATGTTGCTGATGCTGTAATTCTGGCCTGTTGTCAGCAGTGTGTCTGCAGCTGCACTCTGCTTAAACCAGGAGTAGGTGAGAACTGGAGGGTTTGCATCACTGCTACAGCTCAGAGTCACTGAATCTCCCTCCACTGTGTCTCCAGAGGAAAGAACCACTGCTCTGGTGTTTGTAGGGGAATCTGATTTAGAAGATTATTAAGAAATACATATTACAAAACCACCTCGTAAATGTACAAGCTTGCATACCGTGTTTGTGGGTTATTTGCAGCTGTGTTTATAAATGTTCTCATAAGGGGTTTTGTCATATAGAGTGGTCATTGAAGTTCACACAGCTGCTATCTTTGTGACACTGCCTGCAGAAGCAATGCACAATGTCTGTGGATGTTATGTGAAGCCATATGAACATCTAATCCTCCAGAAGTAGATGATGACCTTTAATGCTTTAACTAAAGATGGAGAAGTTGCATGGAGGTTTTGTTTGCTGCGTAATGCACATGACAATAGGGTGAAGACACTGTGTCTCCAAGCAAAATAATTTCAAGATGGATAATTTTGTGGAGCAACAATCCATTTCCTGTAGTTGTGGAAATTGTCATGAAATTGTAATAGTGACACCTGCACTGCTGGAGAACTCATATCCCAACATGAAACAGCAGGGAGAATGCAAAATTGTAAGCATTCAAAGATGCTTTAATTTTTTGTGGCCTTTTTAGTCTGGACCTTAAGTGCTGCAAAGCTGAGCTGCAGTACTGAAAGATTTAGTGTATGTTATACTCTCAAGTATGTTCAGATAATATTCAGCACAAATACACTGGGATCAAGGAATGATACTCACATAACACATCCAGGAGTGTTGGTGTAGAGGTGTGGTTTCCCAGCTGGTGGTGAGCAGTGCAGTAGTACAGTCCACTGTCCTGGGAGCTGATGTTCATGCTGTAATTCTGGCCTGTTGTCAGCAGTGTGTCTGCAGCTGCACTCTGCTTAAACCAGGAGTAGCTGAGAACAGGAGGGTTTGCATCACTGCTACAGCTCAGAGTCACTGAATCCCCCTCCACTGTGTCTCCAGAGGGAAGAACCACTGCTCTGGTGTTTGTAGGGGAATCTGATTGGGTAGATTTTCAAGAAATACATATTACAAAACCACCTCGTAAATGTACAAGCTAGCATACTGGGTCTGTGGTGTCATCATAGCTGTGCATATAAATGTTCTGATCAGGGAATTTGTCGTATAGTGTGGTTGTTGAAGTTTACACAGCTGCCATCTGTGTGACACTGCAATGTCTGTGGTTGTTATGTGAAGTCATATGAACATCTATTCCTCCAGAAGTAGATCAAGACCTTTAATGCCTTATCTTAATGTGGAGAAGCTGCATGGAGGTTTTATTTGCTGTGTAGTGCACATGATAATAGGGTGAAGACACTGTGTGTCCAAGCCAAATAATTTCAAGATGGATAATACTGCATCAACTTTGGTGCAGCTGTGGACAGAATGGCCTTGACCACAATAACTTTGTGGAGCAACAATCCTTTCCCTGTAGTTGTGGAAATTATCCTCAAATTTTAATAGTGACACTGCTGGAGAACTCGTATGCTAACATGAAACAGCAGGGAGAATGTAAGATTTTAAGCATGCAAAGGTGGTTTAATTCTTTGTTGCAAGGTCTTTTTAGTCTGGACCTTAAGTGCTGCAAAGCTGAGCTGCATTATTTAAAGATTTAGTGTATATTACACTCTCAAGTATGTTCAGATAATATTCAATACACTGAGATCAAAACATGATACTCACATAACACATCCAGGTGTGTTGGTGTAGAGGTGTGGTGTCCCAGCTGGTTGTGAGCAGTGCAGTAGTACAGTCCACTGTGCTGGGAGCTGATGTTGCTGATGCTGTAATTCTGGCCTGTTGTCAGCAGTGTGTCTGCAGCTGCACTCTGCTTAAACCAGGAGTAGCTGAGAACAGGAGGGTTTGCATCACTGCTACATCTCAGAGTCACTGAATCTCCCTCCACTGTGTCTCCAGAGGAAAGAACCACTGCTCTGGTGTTTGTAGGGGAATCTGATTTAGAAGATTATTAAGAAATACATATTACAAAACCACCTCGTAAATGTACAAGCTTGCATACCGTGTTTGTGGGTTATTTGCAGCTGTGTTTATAAATGTTCTCATAAGGGGTTTTGTCATATAGAGTGGTCATTGAAGTTCACACAGCTGCTATCTTTGTGACACTGCCTGCAGAAGCAATGCACAATGTCTGTGGATGTTATGTGAAGCCATATGAACATCTAATCCTCCAGAAGTAGATGATGACCTTTAATGCTTTAACTAAAGATGGAGAAGTTGCATGGAGGTATTGTTTGCTGCATAATGCACATGACAATAGGGTGAAGACACTGTGTCTCCAAGCAAAATAATTTCAAGATGGATAATTTTGTGGAGCAACAATCCTTTTCCTGTAGTTGTGGAAATTGTCATAAAATTGAAATAGTGACACCTGCACTGCTGGAGAACTCATATCCCAACATGAAACAGCAGGGAGAATGCAAAATTGTAAGCATGCAAAGATGCTTTAATTTTTTGTGGCCTTTTTAGTCTGGACCTTAAGTGCTGCAAAGCTGAGCGGCAGTACTGAAAGATTTAGTGTATGTTATACTCTCAAGTATGTTCAGATAATATTCAGCACAAATACACTGGGATCAAGGAATGATACTCACATAACACATCCAGGAGTGTTGGTGTAGAGGTGTGGTTTCCCAGCTGGTGGTGAGCAGTGCAGTAGTACAGTCCACTGTCCTGGGAGCTGATGTTCATGCTGTAATTCTGGCCTGTTGTCAGCAGTGTGTCTGCAGCTGCACTCTGCTTAAACCAGGAGTAGCTGAGAACAGGAGGGTTTGCATCACTGCTACAGCTCAGAGTCACTGAATCCCCCTCCACTGTGTCTCCAGAGGGAAGAACCACTGCTCTGGTATTTGTAGGGGAATCTGATTGGGTAGATTTTCAAGAAATACATATTACAAAACCACCTCGTAAATGTACAAGCTAGCATACTGGGTCTGTGGTGTCATCATAGCTGTGCATATAAATGTTCTGATCAGGGAATTTGTCGTATAGTGTGGTTGTTGAAGTTTACACAGCTGCCATCTTTGTGACACTGCAATGTCTGTGGTTGTTATGTGAAGTCATATGAACATCTATTCCTCCAGAAGTAGATCAAGACCTTTAATGCCTTAACTTAATGTGGAGAAGCTGCATGGAGGTTTTATTTGCTGTGTAGTGCACATGATAATAGGGTGAAGACACTGTTTGTCCAAGCCAAATAATTTCAAGATGGATAATACTGCATCAACTTTGGTGCAGCTGTGGACAGAATGGCCTTGACCACAATAACTTTGTGGAGCAACAATCCTTTCCCTGTAGTTGTGGAAATTATCCTCAAATTTTAATAGTGACACTGCTGGAGAACTCGTATGCCAACATGAAACAGCAGGGAGAATGTAAGATTTTAAGCATGCAAAGGTGGTTTAATTCTTTGTTGCAAGGTCTTTTTAGTCTGGACCTTAAGTGCTGCAAAGCTGAGCTGCATTATTTAAAGATTTAGTGTATATTACACTCTCAAGTACGTTCAGATAATATTCAATACACTGAGATCAAAACATGATACTCACATAACACATCCAGGTGTGTTGGTGTAGAGGTGTGGTTTCCCAGCTGGTTGTGAGCAGTGCAGTAGTACAGTCCACTGTGCTGGGAGCTGATGTTGCTGATGCTGTAATTCTGGCCTGTTGTCAGCAGTGTGTCTGCAGCTGCACTCTGCTTAAACCAGGAGTAGGTGAGAACAGGAGGGTTTGCATCACTGCTACAGCTCAGAGTCACTGAATCTCCCTCCACTGTGTCTCCAGAGGGAAGAACCACTGCTCTGGTGTTTGTAGGGGAATCTGATTTAGAAGATTATTAAGAAATACATATTACAAAACCACCTCGTAAATGTACAAGCTTGCATACCGTGTTTGTGGGTTATTTGCAGCTGTGTTTATAAATGTTCTCATAAGGGGTTTTGTCATATAGAGTGGTCATTGAAGTTCACACAGCTGCTATCTTTGTGACACTGCCTGCAGAAGCAATGCACAATGTCTGTGGATGTTATGTGAAGCCATATGAACATCTAATCCTCCAGAAGTAGATGATGACCTTTAATGCTTTAACTAAAGATGGAGAAGTTGCATGGAGGTTTTGTTTGCTGCATAATGCACATGACAATAGGGTGAAGACACTGTGTCTCCAAGCAAAATAATTTCAAGATGGATAATTTTGTGGAGCAACAATCCTTTTCCTGTAGTTGTGGAAATTGTCATGAAATTGTAATAGTGACACCTGCACTGCTGGAGAACTCATATCCCAACATGAAACAGCAGGGAGAATGCAAAATTGTAAGCATTCAAAGATGCTTTAATTTTTTGTGGCCTTTTTAGTCTGGACCTTAAGTGCTGCAAAGCTGAGCTGCAGTACTGAAAGATTTAGTGTATGTTATACTCTCAAGTATGTTCAGATAATATTCAGCACAAATACACTGGGATCAAGGAATGATACTCACATAACACATCCAGGAGTGTTGGTGTAGAGGTGTGGTTTCCCAGCTGGTGGTGAGCAGTGCAGTAGTACAGTCCACTGTGCTGGGAGCTGATGTTCATGCTGTAATTCTGGCCTGTTGTCAGCAGTGTGTCTGCAGCTGCACTCTGCTTAAACCAGGAGTAGCTGAGAACAGGAGGGTTTGCATCACTGCTACAGCTCAGAGTCACTGAATCTCCCTCCACTGTGTCTCCAGAGGGAAGAACCACTGCTCTGGTGTTTGTAGGGGAATCTGATTGGGTAGATTTTCAAGAAATACATATTACAAAACCACCTCGTAAATGTACAAGCTAGCATACTGGGTCTGTGGTGTCATCATAGCTGTGCATATAAATGTTCTGATCAGGGAATTTGTCGTATAGTGTGGTTGTTGAAGTTTACACAGCTGCCATCTTTGTGACACTGCAATGTCTGTGGTTGTTATGTGAAGTCATATGAACATCTATTCCTCCAGAAGTAGATCAAGACCTTTAATGCCTTAACTTAATGTGGAGAAGCTGCATGGAGGTTTTATTTGCTGTGTAGTGCACATGATAATAGGGTGAAGACACTGTTTGTCCAAGCCAAATAATTTCAAGATGGATAATACTGCATCAACTTTGGTGCAGCTGTGGACAGAATGGCCTTGACCACAATAACTTTGTGGAGCAACAATCCTTTCCCTGTAGTTGTGGAAATTATCCTCAAATTTTAATAGTGACACTGCTGGAGCTTGTATGCTAACATGAAACAGCAGGGAGAATGTAAGATTTTAAGCATGCAAAGGTGGTTTAATTCTTTGTTGCAAGGTCTTTTTAGTCTGGACCTTAAGTGCTGCAAAGCTGAGCTGCATTATTTAAAGATTTAGTGTATGTTACACTCTCAAGTATGTTCAGATAATATTCAATACACTGAGATCAAAACATGATACTCACATAACACATCCAGGTGTGTTGGTGTAGAGGTGTGGTTTCCCAGCTGGTTGTGAGCAGTGCAGTAGTACAGTCCACTGTGCTGGGAGCTGATGTTGCTGATGCTGTAATTCTGGCCTGTTGTCAGCAGTGTGTCTGCAGCTGCACTCTGCTTAAACCAGGAGTAGGTGAGAACTGGAGGGTTTGCATCACTGCTACAGCTCAGAGTCACTGAATCTCCCTCCACTGTGTCTCCAGAGGAAAGAACCACTGCTCTGGTGTTTGTAGGGGAATCTGATTTAGAAGATTATTAAGAAATACATATTACAAAACCACCTCGTAAATGTACAAGCTTGCATACCGTGTTTGTGGGTTATTTGCAGCTGTGTTTATAAATGTTCTCATAAGGGGTTTTGTCATATAGAGTGGTCATTGAAGTTCACACAGCTGCTATCTTTGTGACACTGCCTGCAGAAGCAATGCACAATGTCTGTGGATGTTATGTGAAGCCACATGAACATCTAATCCTCCAGAAGTAGATGATGACCTTTAATGCTTTAACTAAAGATGGAGAAGTTGCATGGAGGTATTGTTTGCTGCATAATGCACATGACAATAGGGTGAAGACACTGTGTCTCCAAGCAAAATAATTTCAAGATGGATAATTTTGTGGAGCAACAATCCTTTTCCTGTAGTTGTGGAAATTGTCATAAAATTGTAATAGTGACACCTGCACTGCTGGAGAACTCATATCCCAACATGATACAGCAGGGAGAATGCAAAATTGTAAGCATGCAAAGATGCTTTAATTTTTTGTGGCCTTTTCAGTCTGGACCTTAAGTGCTGCAAAGCTGAGCGGCAGTACTGAAAGATTTAGTGTATGTTACACTCTCAAGTATGTTCAGATAATATTCAGCACAAATACACTGGGATCAAGGAATGATACTCACATAACACATCCAGGAGTGTTGGTGTAGAGGTGTGGTTTCCCAGCTGGTGGTGAGCAGTGCAGTAGTACAGTCCACTGTCCTGGGAGCTGATGTTCATGATGCTGTAATTCTGGCCTGTTGTCAGCAGTGTGTCTGCAGCTGCACTCTGCTTAAACCAGGAGTAGCTGAGAACAGGAGGGTTTGCATCACTGCTACAGCTCAGAGTCACTGAATCTCCCTCCACTGTGTCTCCAGAGGGAAGAACCACTGCTCTGGGGTTTGTAGGGGAATCTGATTGGGTAGATTTTCAAGAAATACATATTACAAAACCACCTCGTAAATGTACAAGCTAGCATACTGGGTCTGTGGTGTCATCATAGCTGTGCATATAAATGTTCTGATCAGGGAATTTGTCATATAGTGTGGTTGTTGAAGTTTACACAGTTGCCATCTGTGTGACACTGCAATGTCTGTGGTTGTTATGTGAAGTCATATGAACATCTATTCCTCCAGAAGTAGATCAAGACCTTTAATGCCTTAACTTAATGTGGAGAAGCTGCATGGAGGTTTTATTTGCTGTGTAGTGCACATGATAATAGGGTGAAGACACTGTTTGTCCAAGCCAAATAATTTCAAGATGGATAATACTGCATCAACTTTGGTGCAGCTGTGGACAGAATGGCCTTGACCACAATAACTTTGTGGAGCAACAATCCTTTCCCTGTAGTTGTGGAAATTATCCTCAAATTTTAATAGTGACACTGCTGGAGAACTCGTATGCTAACATGAAACAGCAGGGAGAATGTAAGATTTTAAGCATGCAAAGGTGGTTTAATTCTTTGTTGCAAGGTCTTTTTAGTCTGGACCTTAAGTGCTGCAAAGCTGAGCTGCATTATTTAAAGATTTAGTGTATGTTACACTGTCAAGTATGTTCAGATAATATTCAATACACTGAGATCAAAACATGATACTCACATAACACATCCAGGTGTGTTGGTGTAGAGGTGTGGTTTCCCAGCTGGTGGTGAGCAGTGCAGTAGTACACTCCACTGTCCTGGGAGCTGATGTTGCTGATGCTGTAATTCTGGCCTGTTGTCAGCAGTGTGTCTGCAGCTGCACTCTGCTTAAACCAGGAGTAGCTGAGAACAGGAGGGTTTGCATCACTGCTACAGCTCAGAGTCACTGAATCTCCCTCCACTGTGTCTCCAGAGGGAAGAACCACTGCTCTGGTGTTTTTAGGGGAATCTGATTAGAAATAAAACACCTGAATCAGCTGCTGTGTGTTCAGGATCAGTGTTTGATAGACATGTAGATGGATTCTGATTGAGGAGAGTAAAATCCACACTCACACACTGGAGGAGAGAGGAGACTGTCATGACCTTCAACAGCACAGCTGTAACTGACCACACCACCGACTGCAGCTACAGAGCAGGAGGCAGATTTACACTCAGACACACGCTGTCCGTTCTTGTACCAGATGTAAGTGGGGTTGTTAGACAGAGTGCAGGTGGTGTTACAGTTCAGCTTGATTTGTCCACTACCCGAGTCTGATACTGTAACCTTCAGATCTGCAAATATTAAATTAGGTTCAGAGTTACTTTCATTTCCTTCATCTGTATAAATGTAATTAAATAAATGTATAATAGTGTGACATTACCTGTGACAGACAGAGTGACTCCAGGTTTTCCGGTGTATTTTCCTGTAGGATCAGTGTAGAATCTGAACCTGTATGTTTGAGCGTCTCTCTCTCTCAGGTTAGTGATTCTCAGACTACAGTCATTCTGGGAGCTCTGTATGTACTGCACTCGACCCTGATACTCCTCATCCTCTCTCACATCCTCATATTCTTTAATGAACCACAACACTTCTGTAACCTTGTAATTATTAGGGAAGGTGTAATAACTGTGTATGTTCACTGATGAGCCAATCAGAGAGCAGACAGTCTGAGTGGAATAAGTCACACTCCAGCAGCGCTTCTCATCAAAAACACCTGAAACACACGAAATTAATTTTAGATTTAAAAGACAGAAAGAAAGAAAAAGAAAACTAAAGCATGACTTGCATGAGAGTTTACTGCAATCTAACAGATATTGTCCAAATGTAAAAAAAAAAAAAGAATTAAGTTAAAATTAAGAAAAAAGGACTTTCTGAATCTATTTGTAAAAATGGATTTTTTAATTTATTTGCTTTAAAACATGATCTCGCCTATCATGGCTTGTTTTTAAATCAGACCAAAATTCCATCAGCAGAACTGCTTTTTACTTCAACTTTGTTCCAAAACTAGCAGAGTACAGTGTAAACCTGGCAACCCTACAGGCACTGTGTTTTCACATGATGTACACTCTGAGAGGGCGATAAGTATACAAACATTTATGTTTAAGATCTGGATTTAGATTTAACATTTACATTTGGATGTACTTTTAAGTTTAGTTTTATCATTTATATATAACATTTTAAATTGAATATTTACTGTATGTTTAATGTTTACATAACATTTAGATTAATATTTAAAATTTACACTGAAAATTAAAACTATTATTTGATATGAGTTTCTATCTACATGCATCTGAATGGACTTAAACATTTAAAAAAGTTAGAGATAAGAGTATTCAACTTTTTACATTTAGCACCATGATGACAGAGTGAGTGAAGTTTAAAGTGAGTTCTTACAGACAGCAGGAGAGCGAAGCTCCTCATGTCCTCTTACAGCACAGGAGTAGCTGCCTGCATTCCCACTACTGACATACAGTTCATTTCTGTCCTGGTCAGTAAGACGCTGTCTGTTCTTGTACCAGATGTAAGTGGGGTTATTAGACAGAGAGCAGGTGGTGATGCAGCTCAGCTTCTTGTTGCCATTGTACCAGTCTGATACTGTAACCTTCAGATCTGCAAATATTAATTTAGGTTCAGAATTACTTTCATTTCCTTCATCTGTATAAATGTAGTTAAATAAATGTATAATAGTGTGACATTACCTGTGACAGACAGAGTGACTCCAGGTTCTCCGGTGTATTTTCCTGTAGGATCAGTGTAGAATCTGAACCTGTATGTTTGAGCGTCTCTCTCTCTCAGGTTAGTGATTCTCAGACTACAGTCATTCTGGGAGCTCTGTGTGTACTGCACTCGACCCTGATACTCCTCATCCTCTCTCACATCCTCAGGGTCAGCACCACCCTGCCATTTAATGAACCATACTGATTTTATCACTGTGAGGCCTGCAGGATATTTATAAGAGCAGGAAAGATTAATCGATGTGTTTTTCAGAGCACACACATGTTCAGGAGTATAAGTCACACCCCAACACTCTATACCCAGTACACCTGAAACACACAGAGAGGTACACACAGGAAGGAAGAAGTCAGAACTGAATTTTGTGTCTTTATAAACATTTCGCAGCTCAGATGTGTTTATTCTGTGTCAATGAAAATAATATAAATACTGTGAGGCAGAAAACTGACTATAAAAACGATACATTAACTACAACAATCACCTATTTACATCCATTATTCTGCTTTATTTTGTACCCATAGCTTTGTATAGCTAGCATTTGCTGTTTGATTATTTAGCATGTGTTGTTAGGGTTGTCATGTTTCCAGTGTATTAACATCCACTATATGTCTTATTTGGAATGTTTGAGTTCATTGAATGATTTCTGAAAGATGAGAGCATTTCATTATATTATATCCAAAAATCTCAAAAATTCAAACTTTACTCTATAAAAACTCCTGCTACTGAAAATCTTTCCAGACCACAAACAAATAAAATCAACTGGAAACCCACCAGTCAAATGATGTAATGAGGGATTTCCCCATCCACAGAGACCAGTAAAGACAAGTACAGGACCTCTAGATTCTCTGAACTGGTGAACTTAAACACAAAGTTTAAAGAAACTAGTACTAACTAGTACTAAAGGACTAACAGAAGATTAAATTGATAAGTTGATGGTTCATTCAGTTCATGGTTTGACATATACCACACATTGCTAACAACATGGATTCATTTCCAATATTCATTTCATATTAATCTCTGTTCTAAACCCTTGTTTGTGATCTTTGTGTGTGTTTATGTGTTAGTTCAGTTCTGTGTATTAGAACAGTATAATAAACTCTCATCTGTGTTTAAAGGAAAGCGTTTTGAAGTTATTGTGTTAAGCTGCTGATCCTGTTACTGTGATATCTTATCTTAATATAGTGTTTTCACCACATTTAACACACACACACACACACACACAAGAATGTTATTATTAACAGTCTTAATCAGCCTGTACTTCCTTCACTTGAACTGCACTCGTAAGCATTTATGAGCTTCTTCATGACTCTAACAGTAAAGAGAGGGAAGTTGAGAAGCTCATTGTGTCATGACATCTGCCTAATTAGGGCCTAAGCACTAGCAGTGTGAAGGGCCCTCTTGTTCTTCTAAGGATTTTTTTTTTTTTTTTTCTCAATCATCCGGACACTTTTGGGGGGTCTTAATATGCTCAAAAACTCATGAAAATCAGCAGACAGGTTGGAATCTGCAGCCATTAGGAGGTCACCGTGGCTCAGCCCTGGGCGTGGCACATACCCGTCACAGCGCCCCCTGGAAAATCTTGCTGCACAGCTGACACACACTTGCACGTATCCATGTAAAACTTGGTACACACTTAGATCTCATTGAACTGAACAACTTTCACATTGCATGACATTAAGTCTAATCCACAGGAAGTCAGTTATTTTGAGTTGTTTGCAAAACGCACCCAGTGGAATTTGAAATACTCCTCCTAGGGAATTGATACAACCGCCACCAAACCCAGGCTAATATGATCTCAAGACATTGATACAACCGCCACCAAACCCAGGCTAATATGATCTCAAGACATTGATACAACCGCCACCAAACCCAGGCTAATATGATCTCAAGACATTGATACAACCGCCACCAAACCCAGGCTAATATGATCTCTAACATTGATACAACCGCCACCAAACCCAGGCTAATATGATCTCAAGACACTGATACAACCGCCACCAAACCCAGGCTAATATGATCTCTAACATTGATACAACCGCCACCAAACCCAGGCTAATATGATCTGAAGACACTGATACAACCGCCACCAAACCCAGGCTAATATGATCTCTAACATTGATACAACCGCCACCAAACCCAGGCTAATATGATCTCAAGACATTGATACAACCGCCACCAAACCCAGGCTAATATGATCTCAAGACATTGATAATGCAAAGTTGTGAAGGGATGTTTGATCTCAAACGGTTCAGCCGTGAGAAGCCCTTAAACTTATGGCGAATAAAACAAAACAGGAAGTAGCTATAACTTTTGGGTACATTAAGTGATCTACATGAAACCTTAAGATTATGTTAAGCATTGATAGCTGATCACACAGATATGACAACTGCGAGTCTCGGTCATAGCTCCACCAACTGGCAGCAGGAAGTGTGTCATTTTTTGAAATCTCTAATATTTTGTCTCTTACTTTCACCTGATTTGGGTCAAAATCAGTCAGTATAATGTCAAGACATGGCTGATGTGAAACTGTGAAGGAATTTTTGACACCTTGAATCATGTTACTATGGCGATGATTTACATGAGAACATAATAGAAGAAAATGAATCTTCTCATATCTTACGAGTGGAAAGGCCTAATGTTCCAAATATTTCACACAGAGAGTGCAAATGTTTATGAGAAAGGTCAGTTTGATATACTCCTCCTAGGGGATTTATATGATTTTGACCACACAGGATCCAATATGATCTGAAAACATTGAGGATCTAAAATTGTGAAGGGATTCTTGATATCTCAAACGGTTCAGCCGTGAGGAGCCCTTAAACTTATGGCGAATAAAAGGAAACAGGAAGTGGCTAATAACTTCTGTGTTTATTGACTGATGTACATCAAACTTCGACTTTATGTTAAGAGAAGAAAGCTGATCACAGGGACATGAATACTGCGAGTCTCAGTCCTAGCGCCACCAACTGGCAGCAGGAAGTGTGTCACTTTTAGAAATCTAATGTTTTGTCCCTTACTTTCACCTGATTTGGTTGAAAATTAGTCAGAATAATAGCAAGACATGGCTGATGTGAAACTGTGAAGGAATTTGTGATATTGTGAATGATGTTGCTATGGTGAGGATGTAAAAAAGGACATAATAGAAGAAAATTAATGTTCTTATATCTTAACAGTGGAAAGCCCTAATGTTTCAAAACATTTTACATAGAAAGAACAACTGGTTGTGAGTAAGTTTGCTTAGATTCATGATTTTGTGATGCTCAAACGGCTCACAACAAATTTTTACATTTATCAGCCAATTAACTAGACATGGTTTTGGCCTGACTCCTGCAGTACTAGACTATGTCCACTAGAGGCTCTTTCCCATTTATTTTAAATTTTTTAAATATGGCTTCATGTTCACAATTTATATATACAGAGTGAACCAAAAACTGTATATACACTTCAGGAAAAGAAAAATAGTATGATGTAAATTATATTAGTATAATATTATTAAAATTACCATATTACCAGAATATCATCATATATATCAATCTATAACGTACACATATAAATTTAGTAATAAAATATTTATACAAATTTTTCTTTTACTGAAATGTGTATACATTTTTCTGGGTGACTGGTTTAGAGGGAGAGTCATTGTCCCTTTTGATATCACTGGACATTGCTATGATCTGTTTCATTACACCCAAACTGTCACTTTTGTCCTATATAGTTTAGACAGAGAGGCAGTTTTCTTTTTGCCATCAGTGTGCATTGCTGTTATCAGTTTCATGAACCCCAATTGTCACTCTTGTCCTTTCGGTATTTCCCCTTTAAATGCATGTACCCACTGTGCCCACGTTGTCTGGTGCACCTTGGTGGCAATGGCACCATTGCTTGGGCCCGATCATCGTTGCTTGCAACTATATTTTAGATTAGTCGCTTCCTTTTCTTTCTACACTCCTCCACTGGCTTCCCGCTTGCCTAGAAAGCCAAGAATGGACCAGCTCCCTCTTACCTCAAAGCTCTTACCTCCTCACTCTGCACCTCACTCCCTCCAATCTACTAGCACTGCTCCACTGGTCCCACCATCTCTCAGGGAAAAAGGGAGGTATACAACAAGACTCTTTTCTTTTCTGGCACCGAGGTGGTGGAATGAACTTCCCCTAGATGTCTGAACAGCTGAGTCTTCATGCAATGGGTGAAGAGCGAACCTCTTCCTGAAACACTTATAAACTAGCTCTTATTTTCCCTGTTTGTTTATGGATTACAAAAACAATTTGCTATATCTCCTCCCGAAAGAGTTTTTAAGCTAATGATATCCCAAGTCTGTGATCTAGTGAACCAGTGATGTATTTATCCATAGAGACTTCAAAACACTTTTGTACGTCGCTCTGGATAAGGTCTGTCAAATGCCAGAAAGGTAAATGTATACATGAAATATCATAGCAACAAACCAGTAATATGAGAGCAAACCACTGGAATACCTTAGCAACACCATAGTAACCAAATAGGTTTGCTGAGATGCTGACAGGGCGATAGTGCAGGTTAAATGGTTTAAGAAATTTCCAAGCAAATGAAGCAAAACACTGAGTGAGATTAAAGTCAAAGTATAATAATAATAATAATAATAATATTTTTTTTAATAATCTTTATTTACAAAATCAATCTGATAGTGTTCTACACACTCAGCTTTTTGTTTATTACCGTAATACATGCACTACAGGCACACCAGGAAATAAAAACCAAGAGTAAACAGTTGAAATGTGACACTGAATCAAATAGTACAAATAAACTTTACATTATACAATATTCATTAAACTGCTTTATTACAATAGTGGCTGGTGAGGTCAGCTGCTGTGACCACATTTTTTACACTTTCCTTTATTTTAACCTCCTTTTCTATTCATCACGGATACCATCAGTTACGACAGAAACTCTTTTACTTCTATTGGTTTACAATGAACTCACCTACCGCCGTTTTTAACACCGACTACATGGAAAAAAGAAAAGAAAATGAGCCGAAGTCAGGAACAGGATGAGGGCTCGAGCACACACCGTGCTCATCAGTGTTAAAGGAAAGCATTTTGAATTTATTGTGTTAAGCTGCTGATCCTGTTGCTGTGAACTTAATATAGTTTTTCACAACATTTAGGACACACACACACTCACACACACACCAGAAGCACAAAGTAAAATGAGTTCAGAGCATAAAGTAATAACTAGTGCACTGACCAGCAAGACCATAACCACAGTGTTAACTGCTGCTGCTGTTCTCAGAAACACATAGTGTGTGACCAGCTCCATGTTTCCTGCTCCATAACTCTTGTCTTTTACTCTCCAACATCCTACAAATGTTCTTCTCTACACCCAAATCATGTCAAATTTATAAAATATTTCCAAACACACAGACATGTGGAGAATTTTTTCTGAATTATTGCAGTAGAAACACAACAGCACAGTAAAACAGGAGAGAGAGATGAAATATGGGAAAAGTTTACCTGTCAGTAACATGAGGATCGCTGCTACTGTAATATTTCTCAACATTCTGGAAAACATCAGCCTTCAGACAGCTGACACTCGAAGATCCACCACGTGTAGAATTTACACCAAAAATATCCTCATAAATACAAAATGAATCGATCTTACTCTTATAATGAATATTAACGGTCTTAATCAGCCTGTTCCTCCTTCACTCGTACTGCACTCGTAAGCAGTTATGAGCTTCTTTATGACTCTAACAGTAAAGACACAGACGTTGAGAAGCGCATTGTGTCATGACACCTCCCTCATTTAGAATTAGTCTCTTCCTTTTCACTGAATGAGAACAGTGTGATGAACGCCCTTTCTTACACAAGCATCCGTTATTTTGTGCTTTAGAAACACGTTTCTATAACTTAAGTATTTTCCCTTGACAGAGACAGCATAGTGTTCTTCTTAGATCCAGGAAATTATACAGGAATTATCAGATTTATAGGCTAAGTATGTTTTTATAAATTTTGTGCCGGCTGCTGGTGACCCTCAAAAGTACAGACATAAAATAACTACACGATACATTTAATTTACAAACAGTGTTATAGAGAAAAATTAAATAAAGACCACAATATACAGAGTATGAGACAGGCTAGTTATATACTATACAAATAGTGATCCTATGCTTTTGGGAAAGATTGGAATTAATGTTGGAATATCATGAGAAACACCTACCAACACCCTGGCAACCAACTTGGTTAGCATAGCAACCAGCTAACAACACCATAGCTAGCACATGTTGCTATTGTGACACGCTCATGTCGGTTTCTTCTGTACAATATCAGAAGTATTCTGCCATTTTTATCCACACAGACTGCTCAGGTGCTTGTTCAGTCTCTGGTCATTTAGATACTGGACTTCTGCAGCTCTCTACTGGCAGGTCTACCTCTGAACTCAATTCATCCTCTACAAATGATGGCTTCTAGTAGCTGCATCAGATTTAAAACACTGACGCTTGCCTATAAATCCAAGAATGGATCAGCTCTTACCCCAAGGCTCTTATTACTCCTCACTCTGCACCTCGCTCCCTCTGATCTACTAGCACTGCTCCACTGGTCCCACCATCTCTCAGGGTAAGAGGGAGGTATACATCAAGACTCTGTTCTCTTCAGGCACCGAGGTGGTTGTCGGAACTCAGAGTCCCCCTCTATCTACCTCTATATGCTGTCTTTATTTTCTTACTTTCATTGACTTAGTTTTACTTGTTACTTTTTTTTTTTTCCTAACTTATTTGCTCTTCTTATCAATGCTATTGCTCTCTCATTTACCTCGGCCTGCTCTTTTCTGTCAGTTTACCTTAACTTACTTAACTTTACCTTAGAACTGACTTTTTACTTCATGTACTATCATGTATCAGGCCCTAGTTTCACCACATCTCTTCTCAACTGCCATTCACTATCTTTATACACTGAATACTATATATCTGGTGTTTTCCTCACTTGTTTTAGTTATTACCAGCCACAAGAATGGTTCTTTTTTTATACACAGCTTACAGGCCTACATAAGCATCATATCTCTTCAGCTTCTCTTCACTCTGTGATGTCCACCTATACTGTGCTTCTGCATAATGTGTGTACAGTGTGTAGGAATTTTACTTATAATTTTACATCTGGTTGTTTATGCCATGCTGTCATATGAGTTTCATGTCTTATTGTTATCATGTCATGTAGATTTATGAAAATTAGTACATTGAACTACAATGGAAAGAACTTCCCATAGATGTCCGAACAGCTGAGTCTTCAAATGATGGGTGAAGACCGATCCTCTTCCTGAAACACTTAAACTAGCTCTTATTTTCCCTGTTTGTTTATGTATTACAAAAACAATCTCCTGACAAAAGACTTTTTAAGCTAATGATATCATGAACATCAGCGTCATCACTGAATATAACTCAAACTGTACAGTTTACCTTGGAGCACGCAGCAGGTGATAAAATATATAAACAAAATCCTCATATATCCTCCTCAGGGGAAGTCTGAGGTAAAAGTTACTGAGGGATTTCTCTCTGTTCTTTTTATACATTTGATTGAATGATGACAGGTTTCCTGAACAGCATTAACCATAAAAAGCCATAAAATAATTAGTCTCTTAGGCTAATTGTCTCGACTGAGATGCTGAGAGGACGCCAGTGCAGGTTACATGGGTTAAGAAATTTCCAAGAAAAAGAAAAACACGATGAATGGATTAAAAAGTGCCTCATGACAATTATATTGACAGATATGGTGAATTTGATGAAGTTTTTTTTTAAATCCACAGTAAAATTGCTTGATCTTTATTGGGAACATGGAGTAGGTGATTATAAAGTGATGTGAGTTAACTTCATCAACTAACAGTTCTTTATCTTGAACATAGAGTAGATCGTTATGAAGTGATCTAAGTGGATTTGATCAACTAACAATCTGAACTGTTTATTTTTATAATGGATTAAAAACTGATTCCTGTGTAAATTAGACACATAAATGTAAATTAGTGTAAATTAGACTGAGATATACGGTAATATTGAATATTCTTTATCTTTTATTGTAAATGATGGTTTTGTATGAAGTTCTGGTTCTGTGGTGTAGGAGCTCGCGAACGCTGGCTTTCCTTTCAGCGCTATTACCGCTACGTGTCTAAAAGCCGCGCCACTGAAATATACGTGCAGCTAGTTTAACCGTGCTTTCAGAAAGAGCGGCTGGATAAACCGCAGTATTAGAAACAGCTCGGTAACAACTGGTGATAAACGGAACAGAGCGTTTAATTCATCAAGAACAGAAACATACAAGGGTTTAAATACATTTGCAAAAAAATCTAAATAAATAACCACAAGATGTCCGTCATTATTCCTCATCGAAGATCAACCTAATACCAAACCCCCCAAAAAACAGGGTCGAGAACATCTCCGATATCGTTTAGTGATGAAATTGAGCTCGATTTAAACAGATAACTTCATTTGTTTATTGTTAATGACATATTTTAGTAACAAATGGTAACATACAGGAGGTCTGCTACTATCGTACACAGTAAATAGCGGAAATGTGACACTGAATCAAGTAGTAGGAATAAACCTACAGACATTATAAACCTCCTTTTTTCACCACGGATACCATCAGTTACGACAGAAACAATCTTATTTCTATTGGTTTACAATGAACTCACCTACCGCCGTTTTTAACACCGACTACATGGAAAAAAGAAAGGAAACGAAAATGGAAAATCGAACCATGCACCCATCTTCATCATGTCTAGATATAAGCACAGACTGATACAGGAAGCTTCGGTTCACTTGGACGGACCAATCGGGGGCCGCGCTTTAGGAAACTCTAGATGACGCGGAATGGATCGTATGACGTCGCAGTGTTTACGGAAGAGGTTGTGCGATTTATTGGGGAAATTGATAAGCGATATAGTTCACAGAACCATCATGAGAACATTTTCCAACCAGAAGTCCACTGAGGATAAAACTATCCGTGATGCTCTGAGATTACTCATCGCTGATTGTAAATCGTGACTCGCCACCGGGAACACCGAAGTTTCAGGTTAGATATTCACCAGACATTCAGCGACGTGACACTTAGGGACCGTCAATAAATTACCATTTGAATAAAACAAAACTCAGGAGTTTTTTTCCCTATAGTTTCCATGCCACGTGACCCAGTGACAACGAACCTAAGAAGAATTGTTTTAGTACAAAAGACAAATAATACAAACCACTTTTTAATCTAATTAATATCATTTTAATATCTTTTGTCTTATTGCTCATTTATTCTAGAGTCTAGTGAAGTGCTGACTGCTGTTATGTTCGCGGATCCGGTGGTCCGGGTCATGAAAATTTACACTCTGATTAATAGTGGCTCGGTATCTGGTGGGTTAAATATTGATCATTATCATAGCTGACCCATTATCATGGACCACAACTACGCTCAACCACTTTTTTTTTTTTTACCTCCAAGTGGAAATAGAATAGGCCTATTATCACTTTACATAACCCAGTTAAAATTTATATACAGTTTTTAGCGCTAGGAGATCCAGTTCAGCTTAGGTTTGGAGCCACTGTGTCACATGGAGTGGAATCTATTGACAAAATATTATTGTTTCCATACAGATATTAATCTAAATTATGTGTGTCTTATTTTGCTTAGGTTGGGAGCTACTGGGTCACGTGGTATGTAAATTATTGGGGGGGGGGCTCCTGGGTTTTATCATTGAATTTGTAATTTATTGACGGTCCCTAAGTGACATGCCGCTGAATGTCTGTGGAATATCCAACCGAAAACTTCACCTCGGTATCAGGAACACTGAAGTTAGTTTGATTTTGGATATTCGACAGACATTCAGCGATGTGACACTTAGGGACCGTCAATAAATTACAATTTAAATGACAGAAAAATCAGAAAAATCAGCAACAATGAAAGGAGCAGTTTAGAACCTTTTTTAAGTGTGTGTGTGTGTGTGTGTGTGTGTGTGAGTGAGAGAGAGAGAGAGAAAGAAAGAAAGAAGCAATGAATCGTCTGGTGTTTGCTGCCCTCTGCTGTTACAAACGTGCAATTACACATTTTACACTCGGCCAAACACAATTATGTCTTGACGCGCCCTCTAGTGGTCCGTACATGAATAACTACGAAGAGCCAGTAGTCTAAGCTTCTAACAGTTTCTTCCGGTTCTTTTACTATAGGTCCAGTAGTGTAACTGTCAGTAATGGTGATTAGATGATTAGAGAAGGCCAAGTCACTGAACTGCCTGTTTCATCATAAATACACAACTACAATGCCAAGAGAATAGCTATTTATCACCGCAGCACCAATGAAAGGAGCAGTTTAGAACCTTTTTTAAGTGTGTGTGTGTGTGTGTGTGAGAGAGAGAGAGAGAGAGAGAGAGAGAGAGAGAGAAGCAATGAATCGTCTGGTGTTTTCTGCAATTACATATTTTACACTCAGCCAAACACAATTATGCCTTGACGCGCCCTCTAGTGGTCCATATGTGAATAACTACGAAGAGCCATTAGAGCTTCCAACAGTTTCTTCACATGAAAACATCCATGTTTTTTATTACAGCTTCTGTGTTTCCGGTTCTTTCACTATAGGTACAGTAGTGTCACTGTCAGTAATGGTGATTAGATGTGGACATGAACACTTGCGAAGGCCCATTATTATGTTTCATCATAAATACACAACTACAATGCCAAGAGAATAGCTATTAACAAATGAATGCCCAAGCTAATTTGAATTTGCTTAAGCTTATTTAAACAATGCTACCAGTCAAGAATAAAAATGAAATAAATGGCGCATCCTAAGTTGTGAGAAGAATGTGAAGACAATATTGTCAGTAAATAACCTAAAAATAGAAAAAAAATAGAAACTTTGTACTCTTATGTTCCAAGAATTTCCACCACATAAAACATTACTGTACTGTTATGGAAATACAACAAAAGACAAAGTTCATTAAAACACAGTAAGTGAACCAACACTGTCACTTTTACGTTTACAGTTTCCTCCATTACACTATTGTCCATTCACAGTAATCCAGGTAAGTATTTCTGCTGTCAGTCAGTGGGTCCTGGATGCATTCAAAATATTTGCTTGTCTGATCGGAGATGCATAAACTAACACTACCCTAATGAATGTATTTTTTAAAAGCTCTCAAGCAATTACAGATAACAGATAAACAGTTCAGTAATAAAGAAAAACATCTCCATCAACTGCCAGTGTTCAAATAAGAAATAGTCTACAAATATTATCCAGTCAAGAGCACTGAGTGAATTTTTTACTTTCAATTAACATCAACAACATAGACAGCAGCAGGTATACAATATCAGGCTGCTGACACTTTAAGACCTACAGCACAGATATAATATTGATACACATCTGATCTTTTTTTATTTACGGTCATTTAAGACATAACAGACTGTGGTTAGGTGAATACTAAACAGATAAGACGGACATTCTGACATAATTTTGTGTGTATTTGAAGGTTCAAGTGCAAACAACCGTAAAAAGAGAACTTAATTCTCTACTCACATGGTTTGAGAGGCAGCTCTCTCTGTGCATGCGAATTCAGAATTCAGTTCTCCTTGGTTGACTATTGCACTATATGACTAACATCTGGCATAAAAATTAAATATACCTAGTGTGCCAAGCACACCTAATTGCCATGTAAGCGCATTATAAGTGAATGATATAATATTGAACATAATATTGAACATAATATTCTCATCCCTTTTTCATGAAGGTACAGTCCATGCAAGGAACTGCCTCACTGCCATTTTGAGTTTTGCCTTAACTCACAATCAAAACATTCATAGTAAACATGGGGCAACATAATTCCAGACCTCTATTACAATCTACAAGCTATAATTATAGTTACGATTTCAGGCCCTTATGTACACCAGTAGCCTGCTAGAAGTAATTCTGTAGGGCTCTGGCAGTGTTCGTCCTGTTAGTCTTTGCACAAAGAAGCAGATAACTGTCCTGCGCCTACGTTGATGTCCTTCTGTGGCCCTGCGCAGCTCTCCATTTTTAATGGCCTATCTACCGGTATCTCCTCAATGTTCTGGGAGACTCCCCAAACCTCCTTTACGATGGCACATATGGACATGCCATCCTTTAGGATCCGGACTACCTGTGATTGGATTGCAGGTATTGCCTCATGCTACAAGTAGTAACAAGGACCCTAACAAAACTAGAGGCAAATCAGTCAAGAAGGATAATGAGGGAGCAAAATTTTCAGTGGCCACCACATGCATTACCTTTTGGGGGTGTGATTGGCAGTTGCCTCTCCAGTGCATGTCAGCTTCATTTGCACCAAAGCAAATGAAACTGATTCATAATCACTTATGCTACCTATCTGGACAGATTGATAAGTTTAACTGACTTGGGGTTATATTGTGATGATTAGTTGTTCCCAGTATTGACACACCAAAACAGACTGACCCCCGGGCACCGAGACCACCAGACTGCTCATGTTGAGCACAGCCTTGAGATCCTTCTGAATCACATTTGATTTGGTCAAGCCACTGGTATGGGCAGCTGTGCATGGAGGCATCTCAGTGTGGTGTTTCATGAGGTCCAAGTAACCTGGTCAAGGCAAAAATACAGAAAATTCCCCTTGCAACCTGCCATCTTGTGCTCTCTGGGACAGTGAAAGATGGTCTCTAAAGGGGACTTGGATAAACTAGGACATGCTTTTTGGACTTGCAGCTCCTATCTTTCTGGATCCACCACAGTCAAAGCCACATGGAATTAGAGGATGGATGAATAACACAACCTATACTTTATGCTTTTTCCCCTTAGAATTTAATCCTGACTGGCATAAGCAGATATCTGTGAACAATTTGTGGCCTTGGAGAGCTGCAGTGAACAGAAGTGGCAGTGGTGCTCCTCGGGTGTCTGACCAATGTGCTCTGATCAAAAACGTATCCAGCGACTCTTATTGAGTTTCTTTGGTGCAGAATTTTTAGGATCACAAACATCATCCTCTAAAAAAACGTTACTGCCATCCAACAGCTATTTACAGCCACCTTTATGTACAAAAAATGATAATAAAAGAGTTTCCTTAAATGTAAATGTTTATTGGGGGAGTTAATCAGCTGCCCTTGGATTTACAAATGAATGTGGACTAAAAGGCTCCTCTGTTTTTACTCTATCTGTACAGATACAGTGGATAGAGATTGATAACTAAATGGAAAATAAAATCACTTGCATCATAGACATCAGACTAGAACTCAGTTAAATGTAAAAGAATAAGGTTATAGGAGTAGACTAGGCGGCCAGTGGAACTTCAAGCTTTGGACCACTAGAAATAAAGAAATTAATGACAATTGATTCTCATTATTAGGCTTTTTAAAAAATACAGAAACAATAACATAATAGAACAAGCATGTGAACTATAAAATCAGCAACTTCTGACCAATCAGAATCGAGAATTCAACAGTGCACTGGGATAATTCATCAAATCATAAACAAACCCTTAATCAGGATCCTAATATCAATCTATATGGAATATAACTGGACAGTCAACACACCCACACACTCCACCCATGTGTCTGTGTGAGCGCCTTCACAGGTCACATGACAGCCTTTAAAACCACTGCTGAAATTAACAGTCATTGATTTCACAGTTATAAGGCCTGAATTTACAATGAACATTCAAAAAGGAAGCATTTCACAATTTAGCTCCATCAGTTTAACAAAAACAATCAAGATTCATTCAGGTACATCCTCTAGGCCAGAGCTTCCCAAACTTCAGAGGGGTAAGGCCCCCCAAATACATAGCAAAAGCTCCACGACCCCCCCTCCCAACCTCTTTGCTTAAAAAATACAGCATATTGATTAATAGTATAAAGATATATTTATACATATATTTGTATATTAGATATATTTAATAAAGCAGATTGTCTCTTTGCACAAAATTATCAACATTTATTAACCAGTTTGAAAGAATTTCATGTGAATTATGAGAACTACCATAAAATGTAATATTTTTATATGCTGGTGAAAATAAGATGATGTAAACATTCTTTACAAATATATTTAAATCCTTAACACTACATACTGTCTGCATACTATTTACAATTATATTGAATCAAAGTGTGTAACAGAAGCTTTTTATATTCTATTCTAAAATATTTTAATTATTATAATATTTTGATTTAGCCTAGCTACGGCCCCCTGCAATACCGCTACTGCCCACCAGGGGGCCGCGGCCCACAGTTTGGGAAGCACTGCTCTAAACTAACATAATTGGCTAAACAGCAAGTCAAATTCAGTCTAACGGGAAATATGGATTATTTTGAGGGATTTACTTCTGATTCATTTTTAAGCAAACTACACATTGTTAGTTATGTATATCACCAGGAAAACTATAGATATTAAATGATAAAGTAACAATAATTGACAAAGAAAGTTTTACAATTATCACAAAAGAGAATGTATAAAAAAAACCATATATAAAGCACTAAAAATAAAAAACACTACAAACTGATTAGCATTAAAAATATTATGATGGAAGATAAATAAAGAAAAGCATAGAGATAAAAATAAAATGAATCCTAAACCTGAATTCTTCTTAAAAATCTCAACCTGCATACATAATGTTAAGGTAAAACAGCATACAGTACTATGTGAGCAGTACAATACACTACTGAAGCATCAATACTGCTACTCTGATGAAATGCTAAAGCTGCCCCTCTTCTCCTGTTCAGTTTGGATACAGAACAGAACGATCACATCTCTCTCAGCTTTTGCTTTGTCTGGGGATTTTCTGGACCTTGCTGTAGATCTGAGATGAATCATCAGCCTCTTCATCTGTCACAAGCCTGTGGAAAGGAGGTGATTTAGGAATAGTGTAAAGTGTTAAATTTATAATCAGTTACTTAAAGAACTTAATGATGTTGACTGAGCAGCACAGTTAGTGTTGTAATGATGATGATTTGCTCACTGGATGGCAGCAGTGCTCCTGCTAACAGCGTACTGAACATCCTCTTCCTCTGTGGTGTCTGGAGGAAGTCTGGGGGACAGAGACACTTCCTGTGTGTGGGAACGTTTAATACCAACACTGGCATAGTGAACGTCATCCTGATCATCTGAGGCGACTCTTCTGCTGTGGTCTGAGGCTGAGATATTTTCATATACAGCATCAGACTCAGGCTGAAAACGAGCAGAGGATAAAGTTTATATCTGAACACGTCACATGATCAAACAGTCCCTCCTCCTTTCACCCACACTCACCTGTCCACTCTCACCAGTGCTGCTGTGGTCATTAGCTGAGCTCCACTTCCTCTTCCTGAGAAACAGGAAGCATGTGTTCATGGTAATTGTAAATAAGTATTTAATTGTAAATCAGGTTTCAAACACATTCAGTATGTTCACATTTTACATACCACATCCACAGAGCTCCTGGGATGAGTGTTAATGCCAAGAAGATAAACAGTCCCAGCATGATGAACATTAACACTGACCCTTCTGACCCTTCACAAAAAATCATAAGCAATATTAGGCTTTATTTTTGTTATTACTTTATACAGCTATGTAAATGTTTTATGGTGCACTTACCAAACACATCCAGGTGTGTTGGTGTAGAGGTGTGGTTTCCCAGCTGGTGGTGAGCAGTGCAGTAGTACAGTCCACTGTCCTGGGAGCTGATATTGCTGATGCTGTAATTCTGGCCTGTTGTCAGCAGTGTGTCTGCAGCTGCACTCTGCTTAAACCAGGAGTAGCTGAGAACAGGAGGGTTTGCATCACTGCTACAGCTCAGAGTCACTGAATCTCCCTCCACTGTGTCTCCAGAGGGAAGAACCACTGCTCTGGTGTTTGTAGGGGAATCTGATTGGGTAGATTTTCAAGAAATACATATTACAAAACCACCTCGTAAATGTACAAGCTAGCATACTGGGTCTGTGGTGTCATCATAGCTGTGCATATAAATGTTCTGATCAGGGAATTTGTCGTATAGTGTGGTTGTTGAAGTTTACACAGCTGCCATCTTTGTGACACTGCAATGTCTGTGGTTGTTATGTGAAGTCATATGAACATCTATTCCTCCAGAAGTAGATCAAGACCTTTAATGCCTTATCTTAATGTGGAGAAGCTGCATGGAGGTTTTATTTGCTGTGTAGTGCACATGATAATAGGGTGAAGACACTGTGTGTCCAAGCCAAATAATTTCAAGATGGATAATACTGCATCAACTTTGGTGCAGCTGTGGACAGAATGGCCTTGACCACAATAACTTTGTGGAGCAACAATCCTTTCCCTGTAGTTGTGGAAATTATCCTCAAATTTTAATAGTGACACTGCTGGAGAACTCGTATGCTAACATGAAACAGCAGGGAGAATGTAAGATTTTAAGCATGCAAAGGTGGTTTAATTCTTTGTTGCAAGGTCTTTTTAGTCTGGACCTTAAGTGCTGCAAAGCTGAGCTGCATTATTTAAAGATTTAGTGTATGTTACACTCTCAAGTATGTTCAGATAATATTCAATACACTGAGATCAAAACATGATACTCACATAACACATCCAGGTGTGTTGGTGTAGAGGTGTGGTTTCCCAGCTGGTGGTGAGCAGTGCAGTAGTACAGTCCACTGTCCTGGGAGCTGATGTAGCTGATGCTGTAATTCTGGCCTGTTGTCAGCAGTGTGTCTGCAGCTGCACTCTGCTTAAACCAGGAGTAGGTGAGAACAGGAGGGTTTGCATCACTGCTACAGCTCAGAGTCACTGAATCCCCCTCCACTGTGTCTCCAGAGGAAAGAACCACTGCTCTGGTGTTTGTAGGGGAATCTGATTTAGAAGATTATTAAGAAATACATATTACAAAACCACCTCGTAAATGTACAAGCTTGCATACCGTGTTTGTGGGTTATTTGCAGCTGTGTTTATAAATGTTCTCATAAGGGGTTTTGTCATATAGAGTGGTCATTGAAGTTCACACAGCTGCTATCTTTGTGACACTGCCTGCAGAAGCAATGCACAATGTCTGTGGATGTTATGTGAAGCCATATGAACATCTAATCCTCCAGAAGTAGATGATGACCTTTAATGCTTTAACTAAAGATGGAGAAGTTGCATGGAGGTTTTGTTTGCTGCATAATGCACATGACAATAGGGTGAAGACACTGTGTCTCCAAGCAAAATAATTTCAAGATGGATAATTTTGTGGAGCAACAATCCTTTTCCTGTAGTTGTGGAAATTGTCATAAAATTGTAATAGTGACACCTGCACTGCTGGAGAACTCATATCCCAACATGAAAGAGCAGGGAGAATGCAAAATTGTAAGCATGCAAAGATGCTTTAATTTTTTGTGGCCTTTTTAGTCTGGACCTTAAGTGCTGCAAAGCTGAGCGGCAGTACTGAAAGATTTAGTGTATGTTACACTCTCAAGTATGTTCAGATAATATTCAGCACGAATACACTGGGATCAAGGAATGATACTCACATAACACATCCAGGAATGTTGGTGTAGAGGTGTGGTTTCCCAGCTGGTGGTGAGCAGTGCAGTAGTACAGTCCACTGTCCTGGGAGCTGATGTTGCTGATGCTGTAATTCTGGCCTGTTGTCAGCAGTGTGTCTGCAGCTGCACTCTGCTTAAACCAGGAGTAGCTGAGAACAGGAGGGTTTGCATCACTGCTACAGCTCAGAGTCACTGAATCTCCCTCCACTGTGTCTCCAGAGGGAAGAACCACTGCTCTGGTGTTTGTAGGGGAATCTGATTGGGTAGATTTTCAAGAAATACATATTACAAAACCACCTCGTAAATGTACAAGCTAGCATACTGGGTCTGTGGTGTCATCATAGCTGTGCATATAAATGTTCTGATCAGGGAATTTGTCGTATAGTGTGGTTGTTGAAGTTTACACAGCTGCCATCTTTGTGACACTGCAATGTCTGTGGTTGTTATGTGAAGTCATATGAACATCTATTCCTCCAGAAGTAGATCAAGACCTTTAATGCCTTAACTTATTGTGGAGAAGCTGCATGGAGGTTTTATTTGCTGTGTAGTGCACATGATAATAGGGTGAAGACACTGTTTGTCCAAGCCAAATAATTTCAAGATGGATAATACTGCATCAACTTTGGTGCAGCTGTGGACAGAATGGCCTTGACCACAATAACTTTGTGGAGCAACAATCCTTTCCCTGTAGTTGTGGAAATTATCCTCAAATTTTAATAGTGACACTGCTGGAGAACTCGTATGCTAACATGAAACAGCAGGGAGAATGTAAGATTTTAAGCATGCAAAGGTGGTTTAATTCTTTGTTGCAAGGTCTTTTTAGTCTGGACCTTAAGTGCTGCAAAGCTGAGCTGCATTATTTAAAGATTTAGTGTATGTTACACTCTCAAGTATGTTCAGATAATATTCAATACACTGAGATCAAAACATGATACTCACATAACACATCCAGGTGTGTTGGTGTAGAGGTGTGGTTTCCCAGCTGGTGGTGAGCAGTGCAGTAGTACAGTCCACTGTCCTGGGAGCTGATGTAGCTGATGCTGTAATTCTGGCCTGTTGTCAGCAGTGTGTCTGCAGCTGCACTCTGCTTAAACCAGGAGTAGGTGAGAACAGGAGGGTTTGCATCACTGCTACAGCTCAGAGTCACTGAATCTCCCTCCACTGTGTCTCCAGAGGAAAGAACCACTGCTCTGGTGTTTGTAGGGGAATCTGATTTAGAAGATTATTAAGAAATACGTATTACAAAACCACCTCGTAAATGTACAAGCTTGCATACCGTGTTTGTGGGTTATTTGCAGCTGTGTTTATAAATGTTCTCATAAGGGGTTTTGTCATATAGAGTGGTCATTGAAGTTCACACAGCTGCTATCTTTGTGACACTGCCTGCAGAAGCAATGCACAATGTCTGTGGATGTTATGTGAAGCCATATGAACATCTAATCCTCCAGAAGTAGATGATGACCTTTAATGCTTTAACTAAAGATGGAGAAGTTGCATGGAGGTTTTGTTTGCTGCATAATGCACATGACAATAGGGTGAAGACACTGTGTCTCCAAGCAAAATAATTTCAAGATGGATAATTTTGTGGAGCAACAATCCTTTTCCTGTAGTTGTGGAAATTGTCATAAAATTGTAATAGTGACACCTGCACTGCTGGAGAACTCATATCCCAACATGAAACAGCAGGGAGAATGCAAAATTGTAAGCATGCAAAGATGGTTTAATTTTTTGTGGCCTTTTTAGTCTGGACCTTAAGTGCTGCAAAGCTGAGCTGCAGTACTGAACGATTTAGTGTATGTTACACTCTCAAGTATGTTCAGATAATATTCAGCACAAATACACTGGGATCAAGGAATGATACTCACATAACACATCCAGGAGTGTTGGTGTAGAGGTGTGGTTTCCCAGCTGGTTGTGAGCAGTGCAGTAGTACAGTCCACTGTGCTGGGAGCTGATGTTGCTGATGCTGTAATTCTGGCCTGTTGTCAGCAGTGTGTCTGCAGCTGCACTCTGCTTAAACCAGGAGTAGGTGAGAACAGGAGGGTTTGCATCACTGCTACAGCTCAGAGTCACTGAATCTCCCTCCACTGTGTCTCCAGAGGGAAGAACCACTGCTCTGGGGTTTTTAGGGGAATCTGATTAGAAATAAAACACCTGAATCAGCTGCTGTGTGTTCAGGATCAGTGTTTGATAGACATGTAGATGGATTCTGATTGAGGAGAGTAAAATCCACACTCACACACTGGAGGAGAGAGGAGACTGTCATGACCTTCAACAGCACAGCTGTAACTGACCACACCACCGACTGCAGCTACAGAGCAGGAGGCAGATTTACACTCAGACACACGCTGTCCGTTCTTGTACCAGATGTAAGTGGGGTTGTTAGACAGAGTGCAGGTGGTGTTACAGTTCAGCTTGATTTGTCCACTACCCGAGTCTGATACTGTAACCTTCAGATCTGCAAATATTAAATTAGGTTCAGAGTTACTTTCATTTCCTTCATCTGTATAAATGTAGTTAAATAAATGTATAATAGTGTGACATTACCTGTGACAGACAGAGTGACTCCAGGTTTTCCGGTGTATTTTCCTGTAGGATCAGTGTAGAATCTGAACCTGTATGTTCGAGCGTCTCTCTCTCTCAGGTTAGTGATTCTCAGACTACAGTCATTCTGGGAGCTCTGTATGTACTGCACTCGACCCTGATACTCCTCATCCTCTCTCACATCCTCATATTCTTTAATGAACCACAACACTTCTGTAACCTTGTAATTATTAGGGAAGGTGTAATAACTGTGTATGTTCACTGATGAGCCAATCAGAGAGCAGACAGTCTGAGTGGAATAAGTCACACTCCAGCAGCGCTTCTCATCAAAAACACCTGAAACACACAAAATTAATTTTAGATTTAAAAGACAGAAAGAAAGAAAAAGAAAACTAAAGCATGACTTGCATGAGAGTTTACTGCAGTCTAACAGATATTGTCCAAATGTAAAAAAAAAATAAGAATTAAGTTAAAATTAAGAAAAAAGGACTTTCTGAATCTATTTGTAAAAATAGATTTTTTAATTTATTTGCTTTAAAACATGATCTCGCCTATCATGGCTTGTTTTTAAATCAGACCAAAATTCCATCAGCAGAACTGCTTTTTACTTCAACTTTGTTCCAAAACTAGCAGAGTACAGTGTAAACCTGGCAACCCTACAGGCACTGTGTTTTCACATGATGTACACTCTGAGAGGGCGATAAGTATACAAACATTTATGTTTAAGATCTGGATTTAGATTTAACATTTACATTTGGATGTACTTTTAAGTTTAGTTTTATCATTTATATATAACATTTTAAATTGAATATTTACTGTATGTTTAATGTTTACATAACATTTAGATTAATATTTAAAATTTACACTGAAAATTAAAACTATTATTTGATATGAGTTTCTATCTACATGCATCTGAATGGACTTAAACATTTAAAAAAGTTAGAGATAAGAGTATTCAACTTTTTACATTTAGCACCATGATGACAGAGTGAGTGAAGTTTAAAGTGAGTTCTTACAGACAGCAGGAGAGCGAAGCTCCTCATGTCCTCTTACAGCACAGGAGTAGCTGCCTGCATTCCCACTACTGACATACAGTTCATTTCTGTCCTGGTCAGTAACACGCTGTCTGTTCTTGTACCAGATGTAAGTGGGGTTATTAGACAGAGAGCAGGTGGTGATGCAGCTCAGCTTCTTGTTGCCATTGTACCAGTCTGATACTGTAACCTTCAGATCTGCAAATATTAATTTAGGTTCAGAATTACTTTCATTTCCTTCATCTGTATAAATGTAGTTAAATAAATGTATAATAGTGTGACATTACCTGTGACAGACAGAGTGACTCCAGGTTCTCCGGTGTATTTTCCTGTAGGATCAGTGTGGAATCTGAACCTGTATGTTCGAGCGTCTCTCTCTCTCAGGTTAGTGATTCTCAGACTACAGTCATTCTGGGAGCTCTGTGTGTACTGCACTCGACCCTGATACTCCTCATCCTCTCTCACATCCTCAGGGTCAGCACCACCCTGCCATTTAATGAACCATACTGATTTTATCACTGTGAGGCCTGCAGGATATTTATAAGAGCAGGAAAGATTAATCGATGTGTTTTTCAGAGCACACACATGTTCAGGAGTATAAGTCACACCCCAACACTCTATACCCAGTACACCTGAAACACACAGAGACACACATTATATTATATCCAAAAATCTCAAAAATTCAAACTTTACTCTATAAAAACTCCTACTACTGAAAATCTTTCCAGACCACAAACAAATAAAATCAACTGGAAACCCACCAGTCAAATGATGTAATGAGGGATTTCCCCATCCACAGAGACCAGTAAAGACAAGTACAGGACCTCTAGATTCTCTGAACTGGTGAACTTAAACACAAAGTTTAAAGCCCTACTAAAGAACTAACAAAAGATTAAATTGATAAGTTGATGGTTCATTCAGTTCATGGTTTGACATATACCACACATTGCTAACAACATGGATTCATTTCCAATATTCATTTCATATTAATCTCTGTTCTAAACCCTTGTTTGTGATCTTTGTGTGTGTTTATGTGTTAGTTCAGTTCTGTGTATTAGAACAGTATAATAAACTCTCATCTGTGTTTAAAGGAAAGTGTTTTGAAGTTATTGTGTTAATCTGCTGATCCTGTTACTGTGATCTTAATATAGTGTTTTCACCACATTTAACACACACACACACACACAAGAATGTTATTATTAACGGTCTTAATCAGCCTGTTCTTCCTTCATTTGAACTGCACTCGTAAGCATTTATGAGCTTCTTCATGACTCTAACAGTAAAGAGAGGGAAGTTGAGAAGCTCATTGTGTCATGACATCTGCCTAATTAGGGCCTAAGCACTAGCAGTGTGAAGGGCCCTCTTGTTCTTCTAAGGATTATTATTATTTTTTTTTTTTCTCAATCATCCGGACACTTTTGGGGGGTCTTAACATGCTCAAAAACTCATGAAAATCAGCAGACAGGTTGGAATCTGCAGCCATTAGGAGGTCACCGTGGCTTGGCCCTGGGCGTGGCACATACCCGTCACAGCGCCCCCTGGAAAATCTTGCTGCATAGCTGACACACACTTGCACGTATCCATGTAAAACTTGGTACACACTTAGATCTCATTGAACTGAACAACTTTCACATTGCATGACATTAAGTCTAATCCACAGGAAGTCAGTTATTTTGAGTTGTTTGCAAAACGCACCCAGTGGAATTTGAAATACTCCTCCTAGGGAATTGATACAACCGCCACCAAACCCAGGCTAATATGATCTCAAGACATTGATACAACCGCCACCAAACCCAGGCTAATATGATCTCAAGACATTGATACAACCGCCACCAAACCCAGGCTAATATGATCTCAAGACATTGATACAACCGCCACCAAACCCAGGCTAATATGATCTCTAACATTGATACAACCGCCACCAAACCCAGGCTAATATGATCTCAAGACATTGATACAACCGCCACCAAACCCAGGCTAATATGATCTCAAGACATTGATAATGCAAAGTTGTGAAGGGATGTTTGATCTCAAACGGTTCAGCCGTGAGAAGCCCTTAAACTTATGGCGAATAAAACAAAACAGGAAGTAGCTATAACTTTTGGGTACATTAAGTGATCTACATGAAACCTTAAGATTATGTTAAGCATTGATAGCTGATCACACAGATATGACAACTGCGAGTCTCGGTCATAGCTCCACCAACTGGCAGCAGGAAGTGTGTCATTTTTTGAAATCTCTAATATTTTGTCTCTTACTTTCACCTGATTTGGGTCAAAATCAGTCAGTATAATGTCAAGACATGGCTGATGTGAAACTGTGAAGGAATTTTTGACACCTTGAATCATGTTACTATGGCGATGATTTACATGAGAACATAATAGAAGAAAATGAATCTTCTCATATCTTACGAGTGGAAAGGCCTAATGTTCCAAATATTTCACACAGAGAGTGCAAATGTTTATGAGAAAGGTCAGTTTGATATACTCCTCCTAGGGGATTTATATGATTTTGACCACACAGGATCCAATATGATCTGAAAACATTGAGGATCTACAATTGTGAAGGGATTCTTGATATCTCAAACGGTTCAGCCGTGAGGAGCCCTTAAACTTATGGCGAATAAAAGGAAACAGGAAGTGGCTAATAACTTCTGTGTTTATTGACTGATGTACATCAAACTTCGACTTTATGTTAAGAGAAGAAAGCTGATCACAGGGACATGAATACTGCGAGTCTCAGTCCTAGTGCCACCAACTGGCAGCAGGAAGTGTGTCACTTTTAGAAATCTAATGTTTTGTCCCTTACTTTCACCTGATTTGGTTGAAAATTAGTCAGAATAATAGCAAGACATGGCTGATGTGAAACTGTGAAGGAATTTGTGATATTGTGAATGATGTTGCTATGGTGAGGATGTAAAAAAGGACATAATAGAAGAAAATTAATGTTCTTATATCTTAACAGTGGAAAGCCCTAATGTTTCAAAACATTTTACATAGAAAGAACAACTGGTTGTGAGTAAGTTTGCTTAGATTCATGATTTTGTGATGCTCAAACGGCTCACAACAAATTTTTACATTTATCAGCCAATTAACTAGACATGGTTTTGGCCTGACTCCTGCAGTACTAGACTATGTCCACTAGAGGCTCTTTCCCATTTATTTTAAATTTTTTTAAATATGGCTTCATGTTCACAATTTATATATACAGAGTGAACCAAAAACTGTATATACACTTCAGGAAAAGAAAAATAGTATGATGTAAATTATATTAGTATAATATTATTAAAATTACCATATTACCAGAATATCATCATATATATCAATCTATAACGTACACATATAAATTTAGTAATAAAATATTTATACAAAATAGAGGGAGAGTCATTGTCCCTTTTGATATCACTGGACATTGCTATGATCTGTTTCATTACACCCAAACTGTCACTTTTGTCCTATATAGTTTAGACAGAGAGGCAGTTTTCTTTTTGCCATCAGTGTACATTGCTGTTATCAGTTTCATGAACCCCAATTGTCACTCTTGTCCTTTTGGTATTTCCCCTTTAAATGCATGTACCCACTGTGCTCACGTTGTCTGGTGCACCTTGGTGGCAATGGCACCATTGCTTGGGCCCGATCATCGTTGCTTGCAACTATATTTTAGATTAGTCGCTTCCTTTTCTTTCTCCACTGGCTTCCCGCTTGCCTAGAAAGCCAAGAATGGACCAGCTCCCTCTTACCTCAAAGCTCTTACCTCCTCACTCTGCACCTCACTCCCTCCAATCTACTAGCACTGCTCCACTGATCCCACCATCTCTCAGGGAAAGATGGAGGTATACAACAAGACTCTTGTCTTTTCTGGCACCGAGGTGGTGGAATGAACTTCCCCTAGATGTCTGAACAGCTGAGTCTTCATGCAATGGGTGAAGAGCGAACCTCTTCCTGAAACACTTATAAACTAGCTCTTATTTTCCCTGTTTGTTTATGGATTACAAAAACAATTTGCTATATCTCCTCCCGAAAGAGTTTTTAAGCTAATGATATCCCAAGTCTGTGATCTAGTGAACCAGTGATGTATTTATCCATAGAGACTTCAAAACACTTTTGTACGTCGCTCTGGATAAGGTCTGTCAAATGCCAGAAAGGTAAATGTATACATGAAATATCATAGCAACAAACCAGTAATATGAGAGCAAACCACTGGAATACCTTAGCAACACCATAGTAACCAAAAAGGTTTGCTGAGATGCTGACAGGGCGATAGTGCAGGTTAAATGGTTTAAGAAATTTCCAAGCAAATGAAGCAAAACACTGAGTGAGATTAAAGTCAAAGTATAATAATAATAATAATAATAATAATATTTTTTTTAATAATCTTTATTTACAAAATCAATCTGATAGTGTTCTACACACTCAGCTTTTTGTTTATTACCGTAATACATGCACTACAGGCACACCAGGAAATAAAAACCAAGAGTAAACAGTTGAAATGTGACACTGAATCAAATAGTACAAATAAACTTTACATTATACAATATTCATTAAACTGCTTTATTACAATAGTGGCTGGTGAGGTCAGCTGCTGTGACCACATTTTTTACACTTTCCTTTATTTTAACCTCCTTTTCTATTCATCACGGATACCATCAGTTACGACAGAAACTCTTTTACTTCTATTGGTTTACAATGAACTCACCTACCGCCGTTTTTAACACCGACTACATGGAAAAAAGAAAAGAAAATGAGCCGAAGTCAGGAACAGGATGAGGGCTCGAGCAAACACCGTGCTCATCAGTGTTAAAGGAAAGCATTTTGAATTTATTGTGTTAAGCTGCTGATCCTGTTGCTGTGAACTTAATATAGTTTTTCACAACATTTAGGACACACACACACTCACACACACACCAGAAGCACAAAGTAAAATGAGTTCAGAGCATAAAGTAATAACTAGTGCACTGACCAGCAAGACCATAACCACAGTGTTAACTGCTGCTGCTGTTCTCAGAAACACATAGTGTGTGACCAGCTCCATGTTTCCTGCTCCATAACTCTTGTCTTTTACTCTCCAACATCCTACAAATGTTCTTCTCTACACCCAAATCATGTCAAATTTATAAAATATTTCCAAACACACAGACATGTGGAGAATTTTTTCTGAATTATTGCAGTAGAAACACAACAGCACAGTAAAACAGGAGAGAGAGATGAAATATGGGAAAAGTTTACCTGTCAGTAACATGAGGATCGCTGCTACTGTAATATTTCTCAACATTCTGGAAAACATCAGCCTTCAGACAGCTGACACTCGAAGATCCACCACGTGTAGAATTTACACCAAAAATATCCTCATAAATACAAAATGAATCGATCTTACTCTTATAATGAATATTAACGGTCTTAATCAGCCTGTTCCTCCTTCACTCGTACTGCACTCGTAAGCAGTTATGAGCTTCTTTATGACTCTAACAGTAAAGACACAGACGTTGAGAAGCGCATTGTGTCATGACACCTCCCTCATTTAGAATTAGTCTCTTCCTTTTCACTGAATGAGAACAGTGTGATGAACGCCCTTTCTTACACAAGCATCCGTTATTTTGTGCTTTAGAAACACGTTTCTATAACTTAAGTATTTTCCCTTGACAGAGACAGCATAGTGTTCTTCTTAGATCCAGGAAATTATACAGGAATTATCAGATTTATAGGCTAAGTATGTTTTTATAAATTTTGTGCCGGCTGCTGGTGACCCTCAAAAGTACAGACATAAAATAACTACACGATACATTTAATTTACAAACAGTGTTATAGAGAAAAATTAAATAAAGACCACAATATACAGAGTATGAGACAGGCTAGTTATATACTATACAAATAGTGATCCTATGCTTTTGGGAAAGATTGGAATTAATGTTGGAATATCATGAGAAACACCTACCAACACCCTGGCAACCAACTTGGTTAGCATAGCAACCAGCTAACAACACCATAGCTAGCACATGTTGCTATTGTGACACGCTCATGTCGGTTTCTTCTGTACAATATCAGAAGTATTCTGCCATTTTTATCCACACAGACTGCTCAGGTGCTTGTTCAGTCTCTGGTCATTTACATACTGGACTTCTGCAGCTCTCTACTGGCAGGTCTACCTCTGAACTCAATTCATCCTCTACAAATGATGGCTTCTAGTAGCTGCATCAGATTTAAAACACTGACGCTTGCCTATAAATCCAAGAATGGACCAGCTCTTACCCCAAGGCTCTTATTACTCCTCACTCTGCACCTCGCTCCCTCTGATCTACTAGCACTGCTCCACTGGTCCCACCATCTCTCAGGGTAAGAGGGAGGTATACATCAAGACTCTGTTCTCTTCAGGCACCGAGGTGGTTGTCGGAACTCAGAGTCCCCCTCTATCTACCTCTATATGCTGTCTTTATTTTCTTACTTTCATTGACTTAGTTTTACTTGTTACTTTTTTTTTTTTCCTAACTTATTTGCTCTTCTTATCAATGCTATTGCTCTCTCATTTACCTCGGCCTGCTCTTTTCTGTCAGTTTACCTTAACTTACTTAACTTTACCTTAGAACTGACTTTTTACTTCATGTACTATCATGTATCAGGCCCTAGTTTCACCACATCTCTTCTCAACTGCCATTCACTATCTTTATACACTGAATACTATATATCTGGTGTTTTCCTCACTTGTTTTAGTTATTACCAGCCACAAGAATGGTTCTTTTTTTATACACAGCTTACAGGCCTACATAAGCATCATATCTCTTCAGCTTCTCTTCACTCTGTGATGTCCACCTATACTGTGCTTCTGCATAATGTGTGTACAGTGTGTAGGAATTTTACTTATAATTTTACATCTGGTTGTTTATGTCATGCTGTCATATGAGTTTCATGTCTTATTGTTATCATGTCATGTAGATTTATGAAAATTAGTACATTGAACTACAATGGAAAGAACTTCCCATAGATGTCCGAACAGCTGAGTCTTCAAATGATGGGTGAAGACCGATCCTCTTCCTGAAACACTTAAACTAGCTCTTATTTTCCCTGTTTGTTTATGTATTACAAAAACAATCTCCTGACAAAAGACTTTTTAAGCTAATGATATCATGAACATCAGCGTCATCACTGAATATAACTCAAACTGTACAGTTTACCTTGGAGCACGCAGCAGGTGATAAAATATATAAACAAAATCCTCATATATCCTCCTCAGGGGAAGTCTGAGGTAAAAGTTACTGAGGGATTTCTCTCTGTTCTTTTTATACATTTGATTGAATGATGACAGGTTTCCTGAACAGCATTAACCATAAAAAGCCATAAAATAATTAGTCTCTTAGGCTAACTGTCTCGACTGAGATGCTGAGAGGACGCCAGTGCAGGTTACATGGGTTAAGAAATTTCCAAGAAAAAGAAAAACACGATGAATGGATTAAAAAGTGCCTCATGACACAATTATATTGACAGATATGGTGAATTTGATGAAGTTTTTTTTTAAATCCACAGTAAAATTGCTTGATCTTTATTGGGAACATGGAGTAGGTGATTATAAAGTGATGTGAGTTAACTTCATCAACTAACAGTTCTTTATCTTGAACATAGAGTAGATCGTTATGAAGTGATCTAAGTGGATTTGATCAACTAACAATCTGAACTGTTTATTTTTATAATGGATTAAAAACTGATTCCTGTGTAAATTAGACACATAAATGTAAATTAGTGTAAATTAGACTGAGATATACGGTGATATTGAATATTCTTTATCTTTTATTGTAAATGATGGTTTTGTATGAAGTTCTGGTTCTGTGGTGTAGGAGCTTGCGAATGCTGGCTTTCCTCTTTCAGCGTTATTACCGCGAAGTGTCTAAAAGCCGCGCCACTGAAATATACGTGCAGCTAGTTTAACCGTGCTTTCAGAAAGAGCGGCTGGATAAACCGCAGTATTAGAAACAGCTCGGTAACAACTGGTGATAAACGGAACAGAGCGTTTAATTCATCAAGAACAGAAACATACAAGGGTTTAAATACATTTGCAAAAAAATCTAAATAAATAACCACAAGATGTCCGTCATTATTCCTCATCGAAGATCAACCTAATACCAAACCCCCCAAAACAGAGTCTAGAACATCTCCGATATCGTTTAATGATGAAATTGAGCTCGATTTAAACAGATAACTTCATTTGTTTATTGTTAATGACATATTTTAGTAACAAATGGTAACATACAGGAGGTCTGCTACTATCGTACACAGTAAATAGCGGAAATGTGACACTGAATCAAGTAGTAGGAATAAACCTACAGACATTATAAACCTCCTTTTTTCACCACGGATACCATCAGTTACGACAGAAACAATCTTATTTCTATTGGTTTACAATGAACTCACCTACCGCCGTTTTTAACACCGACTACATGGAAAAAAGAAAGGAAACGAAAATGGAAAATCGAACCATGCACCCATCTTCATCATGTCTAGATATAAGCACAGACTGATACAGGAAGCTTCGGTTCACTTAGACGGACCAATCGGGGGCCGCGCTTTAGGAAACTCTAGATGACGCGGAATGGATCGTATGACGTCGCAGTGTTTACGGAAGAGGTTGTGCGATTTATTGGGGAAATTGATAAGCGATATAGTTCACAGAACCATCATGAGAACATTTTCCAACCAGAAGTCCACTGAGGATAAAACTATCCGTGATGCTCTGAGATTACTCATCGCTGATTGTAAATCGTGACTCGCCACCGGGAACACCGAAGTTTCAGGTTAGATATTCACCAGACATTCAGCGACGTGACACTTAGGGACCGTCAATAAATTACCATTTGAATAAAACAAAACTCAGGAGTTTTTTTCCCTATAGTTTCCATGCCACGTGACCCAGTGACAACGAACCTAAGAAGAACAAAAGTACAAAAGACAAATGATACAAACCACTTTTTAATCTAATTAATATCATTTTAATATCTTTTGTCTTTTTGCTCATTTATTCTAGAGTCTAGTGAAGTGCTGACTGCTGTTATGTTCGCGGATCCGGTGGTCCGGGTCATGAAAATTTACACTCTGATTAATAGTGGCTCGGTATCTGGTGGGTTAAATATTGATCATTATCATAGCTGACCCATTATCATGGACCACAACTACGCTCAACCACTTTTTTTTTTTTACCTCCAAGTGGAAATAGAATAGGCCTATTATCACTTTACATAACCCAGTCAAAATTTATATACAGTTTTTAGCGCTAGGAGATCCAGTTCAGCTTAGGTTTGGAGCCACTGTGTCACATGGAGTGGAATCTATTGACAAAATATTATTGTTTCCATACAAATATTAATCTAAATTATGTGTGTCTTATTTTGCTTAGGTTGGGAGCTACTGGGTCAAGTGGTATGTAAATTATTGGGGGGGGGCTCCTGGGTTTTATCATTGAATTTGTAATTTATTGACGGTCCCTAAGTGACATGCCGCTGAATGTCTGTGGAATATCCAACCGAAAACTTCACCTCGGTATCAGGAACACTGAAGTTAGTTTGATTTTGGATATTCGACAGACATTCAGCGATGTGACACTTAGGGACCGTCAATAAATTACAATTTAAATGACAGAAAAATCAGAAAAATCAGCAACAATGAAAGGAGCAGTTTAGAACCTTTTTTAAGTGTGTGTGTGTGTGTGTGAGTGAGTGAGTGAGAGAGAGAGAAAGAAAGAAAGAAGCAATGAATCGTCTGGTGTTTGCTGCCCTCTGCTGTTACAAACGTGCAATTACACATTTTACACTCGGCCAAACACAATTATGTCTTGACGCGCCCTCTAGTGGTCCGTACATGAATAACTACGAAGAGCCAGTAGTCTAAGCTTCTAACAGTTTCTTCCGGTTCTTTTACTATAGGTACAGTAGTGTAACTGTCAGTAATGGTGATTAGATGATTAGAGAAGGCCAAGTCACTGAACTGCCTGTTTCATCATAAATACACAACTACAGTGCCAAGAGAATAGCTATTTATCACCGCAGCACCAATGAAAGGAGCAGTTTAGAACCTTTTTTAAGTGTGTGTGTGAGAGAGAGAGAGAGAGAGAGAGAGAGAGAGAGAGAGAAGCAATGAATCGTCTGGTGTTTTCTGCAATTACATATTTTACACTCAGCCAAACACAATTATGCCTTGACGCGCCCTCTAGTGGTCCATATGTGAATAACTACGAAGAGCCATTAGATAGAGCTTCCAACAGTTTCTTCACATGAAAACATCCATGTTTTTTATTACAGCTTCTGTGTTTCCGGTTCTTTCACTATAGGTACAGTAGTGTCACTGTCAGTAATGGTGATTAGATGTGGACATGAACACTTGCGAAGGCCCATTATTATGTTTCATCATAAATACACAACTACAATGCCAAGAGAATAGCTGTTAACAAATGAATGCCCAAGCTAATTTGAATTTGCTTAAGCTTATTTAAACAATGCTACCAGTCAAGAATAAAAATGAAATAAATGGCGCATCCTAAGTTGTGAGAAGAATGTGAAGACAATATTGTCAGTAAATAACCTAAAAATAGAAAAAAAATAGAAACTTTGTACTCTTATGTTCCAAGAATTTCCACCACATAAAACATTACTGTACTGTTATGGAAATACAACAAAAGACAAAGTTCATTAAAACACAGTAAGTGAACCAACACTGTCACTTTTACGTTTACAGTTTCCTCCATTACACTATTGTCCATTCACAGTAATCCAGGTAAGTATTTCTGCTGTCAGTCAGTGGGTCCTGGATGCATTCAAAATATTTGCTTGTCTGATCAGAGATGCATAAACTAACACTACCCTAATGAATGTATTTTTTTAAAGCTCTCAAGCAATTACAGATAACAGATAAACAGTTCAGTAATAAAGAAAAACATCTCCATCAATTGCCAGTGTTCAAATAAGAAATAGTCTACAAATATTATCCAGTCAAGAGCACTGAGTGAATTTTTTACTTTCAATTAACATCAACAACATAGACAGCAGCAGGTATACAATATCAGGCTGCTGACACTTTAAGACCTACAGCACAGATATAATATTGATACACATCTGATCTTTTTTTATTTACGGTCATTTAAGACATAACAGACTGTGGTTAGGTGAATACTAAACAGATAGGACGGACATTCTGACATAATTTTGTGTGTATTTGAAGGTTCAAGTGCAAACAACCGTAAAAAGAGAACTTAATTCTCTACTCACATGGTTTGAGAGGCAGCTCTCTCTGTGCATGCGAATTCAGAATTCAGTTCTCCTTGGTAGACTATTGCAGTATATGACTAACATCTGGCATAAAAATTAAATATACCTAGTGTGCCAAGCACACCTAATTGCCATGTAAGCGCATTATAAGTGAATGATATAATATTGAACATAATATTGAACATAATATTCTCATCCCTTTTTCATGAAGGTACAGTCCATGCAAGGAACTGCCTCACTGCCATTTTGAGTTTTGCCTTAACTCACAATCAAAACATTCATAGTAAACATGGGGCAACATAATTCCAGACCTCTATTACAATCTACAAGCTATAATTATAGTTACGATTTCAGGCCCTTATGTACACCAGTAGCCTGCTAGAAGTAATTCTGTAGGGCTCTGGCAGTGCTCGTCCTGTTAGTCTTTGCACAAAGAAGCAGATTGCTGACTGTCCTGCACCTACGTTGATGTCCTTCTGTGGCCCTGCGCAGCTCTCCATTTTTAATGGCCTATCTACCGGTATCTCCTCAATGTTCTGGGAGACTCCCCAAACCTCCTTTACGATGGCACATATGGACATGCCATCCTTTAGGATCCGGACTACCTGTGATTGGATTGCAGGTATTGCCTCATGCTACAAGTAGTAACAAGGACCCTAACAAAACTAGAGGCAAATCAGTCAAGAAGGATAGCAAAATTTTCAGTGGCCACCACATGCATTACCTTTTGGGGGTGTGATTGGCAGTTGCCTCTCCAGTGCATGTCAGCTTCATTTGCACCAAAGCAAGTGAAACTGATTCATAATCACTTATGCTACCTATCTGGACAGATTGATAAGTTTAACTGACTTGGGGTTATATTGTGATGATTAGTTGTTCCCAGTATTGACACACCAAAACAGACTGACCCCCGTGCACCGAGACCACCAGACTGCTCATGTTGAGCACAGCCTTGAGATCCTTCTGAATCACATTTGTTTTGGTCAAGCCACTGGTATGGGCAGCTGTGCATGGAGGCATCTCAGTGTGGTATTTCATGAGGTCCAAGTAACCTGGTCAAGGCAAAAATACAGAAAATTCCCCTTGCAACCTGCCATCTTGTGCTCTCTGGGACAGTGAAAGATGGTCTCTAAAGGGGATTTGGATAAACTAGAACATGCTTTTTGGACTTACCCCTGGTTGCAGCTCCTATCTTTCTGGATCCACCACAGTCAAAGCCACATGGAATTAGAGGATGGATGAATAACACAACCTATACTTTATGCTTTTTCCCCTTAGAATTTAATCCTGACTGGCATAAGCAGATATTTGTGAACAATTTGTGGCCTTGGAGAGCTGCAGTGAACAGAAGTGGCAGTGGTGCTCCTCGGGTGTCTGACCAATGTGCTCTGATCAAAAACGTATCCAGCGACTCTTATTGAGTTTCTTTGGTGCAGAATTGTTAGGATCACAAACATCATCCACTAAAAAAAACGTTACTGCCATCCAACAGCTATTTACAGCCACCTTTATGTACAAAAAATGATAATAAAAGAGTTTCCTTAAATGTAAATGTTTATTGGGGGAGTTAATCAGCTGCCCTTGGATTTACAAATGAATGTGGACTAAAAGGCTCCTCTGTTTTTACTCTATCTGTACAGATACAGTGGATAGAGATTGATAACTAAATGGAAAATAAAATCACTTGCATCATAGACATCAGACTAGAACTCAGTTAAACGTAAAAGAATAAGGTTATAGGAGTAGACTAGGCGGCCAGTGGAACTTCAAGCTTTGGACCACTAGAAATAAAGAAATTAATGACAATTGATTCTCATTATTAGGCTTTTTAAAAAATACAGAAACAATAACATAATAGAACAAGCATGTGAACTATAAAATCAGCAACTTCTGACCAATCAGAATCGAGAATTCAACAGTGCACTGGGATAATTCATCAAATCATAAACAAACCCTTAATCAGGATCCTAATATCAATCTATATGGAATATAACTGGACAGTCAACACACCCACACACTCCACCCATGTGTCTGTGTGAGCGCCTTCACAGGTCACATGACAGCCTTTAAAACCACTGCTGAAATTAACAGTCATTGATTTCACAGTTATAAGGCCTGAATTTACAATGAACATTCAAAAAGGAAGCACTTCACAATTTAGCTCCATCAGTTTAACAAAAACAATCAAGATTCATTCAGGTACATCCTCTAGGCCAGAGCTTCCCAAACTTCAGAGGGGTAAGGCCCCCCAAATACATAGCAAAAGCTCCACGACTCCCCCTCCCAACCTCTTTGCTTAAAAAATACAGCATATTGATTAATAGTATAAAGATATATTTATACATATATTTGTATATTAGATATATTTAATAAAGCAGATTGTCTCTTTGCACAAAATTATCAACATTTATTAACCAGTTTGAAAGAATTTCATGTGAATTATGAGAACTACCATAAAATGTAATATTTTTATATGCTGGTGAAAATAAGATGATGTAAACATTCTTTACAAATATATTTAAATCCTTAACACTACATACTGTCTGCATACTATTTACAATTATATTGAATCAAAGTGTGTAACAGAAGCTTTTTATATTCTATTCTAAAATATTTTAATTATTTTAATATTTTGATTTAGCCTAGCTACGGCCCCCTGCAATACCGCTACTGCCCACCAGGGGGCCGCGGCCCACAGTTTGGGAAGCACTGCTCTAAACTAACATAATTGGCTAAACAGCAAGTCAAATTCAGTCTAACGGGAAATATGGATTATTTTGAGGGATTTACTTCTGATTCATTTTTAAGCAAACTACACATTGTTAGTTATGTATATCACCAGGAAAACTATAGATATTAAATGATAAAGTAACAATAATTGACAAAGAAAGTTTTACAATTATCACAAAAGAGAATGTATAAAAAAAACCATATATAAAGCACTAAAAATAAAAAACACTACAAACTGATTAGCATTAAAAATATTATGATGGAAGATAAATAAAGAAAAGCATAGAGATAAAAATAAAATGAATCCTAAACCTGAATTCTTCTTAAAAATCTCAACCTGCATACATAATGTTAAGGTAAAACAGCATACAGTACTATGTGAGCAGTACAATACACTACTGAAGCATCAATACTGCTACTCTGATGAAATGCTAAAGCTGCCCCTCTTCTCCTGTTCAGTTTGGATACAGAACAGAACGATCACATCTCTCTCAGCTTTTGCTTTGTCTGGGGATTTTCTGGACCTTGCTGTAGATCTGAGATGAATCATCAGCCTCTTCATCTGTCACAAGCCTGTGGAAAGGAGGTGATTTAGGAATAGTGTAAAGTGTTAAATTTATAATCAGTTACTTAAAGAACTTAATGATGTTGACTGAGCAGCACAGTTAGTGTTGTAATGATGATGATTTGCTCACTGGATGGCAGCAGTGCTCCTGCTAACAGCGTACTGAACATCCTCTTCCTCTGTGGTGTCTGGAGGAAGTCTGGGGGACAGAGACACTTCCTGTGTGTGGGAACGTTTAATACCAACACTGGCATAGTGAACGTCATCCTGATCATCTGAGGCGACTCTTCTGCTGTGGTCTGAGGCTGAGATATTTTCATATACAGCATCAGACTCAGGCTGAAAACGAGCAGAGGATAAAGTTTATATCTGAACACGTCACATGATCAAACAGTCCCTCCTCCTTTCACCCACACTCACCTGTCCACTCTCACCAGTGCTGCTGTGGTCATTAGCTGAGCTCCACTTCCTCTTCCTGAGAAACAGGAAGCATGTGTTCATGGTAATTGTAAATAAGTATTTAATTGTAAATCAGGTTTCAAACACATTCAGTATGTTCACATTTTACATACCACATCCACAGAGCTCCTGGGATGAGTGTTAATGCCAAGAAGATAAACAGTCCCAGCATGATGAACATTAACACTGACCCTTCTGACCCTTCACAAAAAATCATAAGCAATATTAGGCTTTATTTTTGTTATTACTTTATACAGCTATGTAAATGTTTTATGGTGCACTTACCAAACACATCCAGGTGTGTTGGTGTAGAGGTGTGGTTTCCCAGCTGGTTGTGAGCAGTGCAGTAGTACAGTCCACTGTCCTGGGAGCTGATGTTCATGATGCTGTAATTCTGGCCTGTTGTCAGCAGTGTGTCTGCAGCTGCACTCTGCTTAAACCAGGAGTAGCTGAGAACAGGAGGGTTTGCATCACTGCTACAGCTCAGAGTCACTGAATCTCCCTCCACTGTGTCTCCAGAGGGAAGAACCACTGCTCTGGTGTTTGTAGGGGAATCTGATTGGGTAGATTTTCAAGAAATACATATTACAAAACCACCTCGTAAATGTACAAGCTAGCATACTGGGTCTGTGGTGTCATCATAGCTGTGCATATAAATGTTCTGATCAGGGAATTTGTCGTATAGTGTGGTTGTTGAAGTTTACACAGCTGCCATCTTTGTGACACTGCAATGTCTGTGGTTGTTATGTGAAGTCATATGAACATCTATTCCTCCAGAAGTAGATCAAGACCTTTAATGCCTTATCTTAATGTGGAGAAGCTGCATGGAGGTTTTATTTGCTGTGTAGTGCACATGATAATAGGGTGAAGACACTGTGTGTCCAAGCCAAATAATTTCAAGATGGATAATACTGCATCAACTTTGGTGCAGCTGTGGACAGAATGGCCTTGACCACAATAACTTTGTGGAGCAACAATCCTTTCCCTGTAGTTGTGGAAATTATCCTCAAATTTTAATAGTGACACTGCTGGAGAACTCGTATGCTAACATGAAACAGCAGGGAGAATGTAAGATTTTAAGCATGCAAAGGTGGTTTAATTCTTTGTTGCAAGGTCTTTTTAGTCTGGACCTTAAGTGCTGCAAAGCTGAGCTGCATTATTTAAAGATTTAGTGTATGTTACACTCTCAAGTATGTTCAGATAATATTCAATACACTGAGATCAAAACATGATACTCACATAACACATCCAGGTGTGTTGGTGTAGAGGTGTGGTTTCCCAGCTGGTGGTGAGCAGTGCAGTAGTACAGTCCACTGTCCTGGGAGCTGATGTAGCTGATGCTGTAATTCTGGCCTGTTGTCAGCAGTGTGTCTGCAGCTGCACTCTGCTTAAACCAGGAGTAGGTGAGAACAGGAGGGTTTGCATCACTGCTACAGCTCAGAGTCACTGAATCCCCCTCCACTGTGTCTCCAGAGGAAAGAACCACTGCTCTGGTGTTTGTAGGGGAATCTGATTTAGAAGATTATTAAGAAATACATATTACAAAACCACCTCGTAAATGTACAAGCTTGCATACCGTGTTTGTGGGTTATTTGCAGCTGTGTTTATAAATGTTCTCATAAGGGGTTTTGTCATATAGAGTGGTCATTGAAGTTCACACAGCTGCTATCTTTGTGACACTGCCTGCAGAAGCAATGCACAATGTCTGTGGATGTTATGTGAAGCCATATGAACATCTAATCCTCCAGAAGTAGATGATGACCTTTAATGCTTTAACTAAAGATGGAGAAGTTGCATGGAGGTTTTGTTTGCTGCATAATGCACATGACAATAGGGTGAAGACACTGTGTCTCCAAGCAAAATAATTTCAAGATGGATAATTTTGTGGAGCAACAATCCTTTTCCTGTAGTTGTGGAAATTGTCATAAAATTGTAATAGTGACACCTGCACTGCTGGAGAACTCATATCCCAACATGAAAGAGCAGGGAGAATGCAAAATTGTAAGCATGCAAAGATGCTTTAATTTTTTGTGGCCTTTTTAGTCTGGACCTTAAGTGCTGCAAAGCTGAGCGGCAGTACTGAAAGATTTAGTGTATGTTACACTCTCAAGTATGTTCAGATAATATTCAGCACGAATACACTGGGATCAAGGAATGATACTCACATAACACATCCAGGAGTGTTGGTGTAGAGGTGTGGTTTCCCAGCTGGTGGTGAGCAGTGCAGTAGTACAGTCCACTGTCCTGGGAGCTGATGTTGCTGATGCTGTAATTCTGGCCTGTTGTCAGCAGTGTGTCTGCAGCTGCACTCTGCTTAAACCAGGAGTAGCTGAGAACAGGAGGGTTTGCATCACTGCTACAGCTCAGAGTCACTGAATCTCCCTCCACTGTGTCTCCAGAGGGAAGAACCACTGCTCTGGTGTTTGTAGGGGAATCTGATTGGGTAGATTTTCAAGAAATACATATTACAAAACCACCTCGTAAATGTACAAGCTAGCATACTGGGTCTGTGGTGTCATCATAGCTGTGCATATAAATGTTCTGATCAGGGAATTTGTCGTATAGTGTGGTTGTTGAAGTTTACACAGCTGCCATCTTTGTGACACTGCAATGTCTGTGGTTGTTATGTGAAGTCATATGAACATCTATTCCTCCAGAAGTAGATCAAGACCTTTAATGCCTTAACTTATTGTGGAGAAGCTGCATGGAGGTTTTATTTGCTGTGTAGTGCACATGATAATAGGGTGAAGACACTGTTTGTCCAAGCCAAATAATTTCAAGATGGATAATACTGCATCAACTTTGGTGCAGCTGTGGACAGAATGGCCTTGACCACAATAACTTTGTGGAGCAACAATCCTTTCCCTGTAGTTGTGGAAATTATCCTCAAATTTTAATAGTGACACTGCTGGAGAACTCGTATGCTAACATGAAACAGCAGGGAGAATGTAAGATTTTAAGCATGCAAAGGTGGTTTAATTCTTTGTTGCAAGGTCTTTTTAGTCTGGACCTTAAGTGCTGCAAAGCTGAGCTGCATTATTTAAAGATTTAGTGTATGTTACACTCTCAAGTATGTTCAGATAATATTCAATACACTGAGATCAAAACATGATACTCACATAACACATCCAGGTGTGTTGGTGTAGAGGTGTGGTTTCCCAGCTGGTGGTGAGCAGTGCAGTAGTACAGTCCACTGTCCTGGGAGCTGATGTAGCTGATGCTGTAATTCTGGCCTGTTGTCAGCAGTGTGTCTGCAGCTGCACTCTGCTTAAACCAGGAGTAGGTGAGAACAGGAGGGTTTGCATCACTGCTACAGCTCAGAGTCACTGAATCTCCCTCCACTGTGTCTCCAGAGGAAAGAACCACTGCTCTGGTGTTTGTAGGGGAATCTGATTTAGAAGATTATTAAGAAATACGTATTACAAAACCACCTCGTAAATGTACAAGCTTGCATACCGTGTTTGTGGGTTATTTGCAGCTGTGTTTATAAATGTTCTCATAAGGGGTTTTGTCATATAGAGTGGTCATTGAAGTTCACACAGCTGCTATCTTTGTGACACTGCCTGCAGAAGCAATGCACAATGTCTGTGGATGTTATGTGAAGCCATATGAACATCTAATCCTCCAGAAGTAGATGATGACCTTTAATGCTTTAACTAAAGATGGAGAAGTTGCATGGAGGTTTTGTTTGCTGCATAATGCACATGACAATAGGGTGAAGACACTGTGTCTCCAAGCAAAATAATTTCAAGATGGATAATTTTGTGGAGCAACAATCCTTTTCCTGTAGTTGTGGAAATTGTCATAAAATTGTAATAGTGACACCTGCACTGCTGGAGAACTCATATCCCAACATGAAACAGCAGGGAGAATGCAAAATTGTAAGCATGCAAAGATGGTTTAATTTTTTGTGGCCTTTTTAGTCTGGACCTTAAGTGCTGCAAAGCTGAGCTGCAGTACTGAACGATTTAGTGTATGTTACACTCTCAAGTATGTTCAGATAATATTCAGCACAAATACACTGGGATCAAGGAATGATACTCACATAACACATCCAGGAGTGTTGGTGTAGAGGTGTGGTTTCCCAGCTGGTTGTGAGCAGTGCAGTAGTACAGTCCACTGTGCTGGGAGCTGATGTTGCTGATGCTGTAATTCTGGCCTGTTGTCAGCAGTGTGTCTGCAGCTGCACTCTGCTTAAACCAGGAGTAGGTGAGAACAGGAGGGTTTGCATCACTGCTACAGCTTAGAGTCACTGAATCTCCCTCCACTGTGTCTCCAGAGGGAAGAACCACTGCTCTGGGGTTTTTAGGGGAATCTGATTAGAAATAAAACACCTGAATCAGCTGCTGTGTGTTCAGGATCAGTGTTTGATAGACATGTAGATGGATTCTGATTGAGGAGAGTAAAATCCACACTCACACACTGGAGGAGAGAGGAGACTGTCATGACCTTCAACAGCACAGCTGTAACTGACCACACCACCGACTGCAGCTACAGAGCAGGAGGCAGATTTACACTCAGACACACGCTGTCCGTTCTTGTACCAGATGTAAGTGGGGTTGTTAGACAGAGTGCAGGTGGTGTTACAGTTCAGCTTGATTTGTCCACTACCCGAGTCTGATACTGTAACCTTCAGATCTGCAAATATTAAATTAGGTTCAGAGTTACTTTCATTTCCTTCATCTGTATAAATGTAGTTAAATAAATGTATAATAGTGTGACATTACCTGTGACAGACAGAGTGACTCCAGGTTTTCCGGTGTATTTTCCTGTAGGATCAGTGTAGAATCTGAACCTGTATGTTCGAGCGTCTCTCTCTCTCAGGTTAGTGATTCTCAGACTACAGTCATTCTGGGAGCTCTGTATGTACTGCACTCGACCCTGATACTCCTCATCCTCTCTCACATCCTCATATTCTTTAATGAACCACAACACTTCTGTAACCTTGTAATTATTAGGGAAGGTGTAATAACTGTGTATGTTCACTGATGAGCCAATCAGAGAGCAGACAGTCTGAGTGGAATAAGTCACACTCCAGCAGCGCTTCTCATCAAAAACACCTGAAACACACAAAATTAATTTTAGATTTAAAAGACAGAAAGAAAGAAAAAGAAAACTAAAGCATGACTTGCATGAGAGTTTACTGCAGTCTAACAGATATTGTCCAAATGTAAAAAAAAAATAAGAATTAAGTTAAAATTAAGAAAAAAGGACTTTCTGAATCTATTTGTAAAAATAGATTTTTTAATTTATTTGCTTTAAAACATGATCTCGCCTATCATGGCTTGTTTTTAAATCAGACCAAAATTCCATCAGCAGAACTGCTTTTTACTTCAACTTTGTTCCAAAACTAGCAGAGTACAGTGTAAACCTGGCAACCCTACAGGCACTGTGTTTTCACATGATGTACACTCTGAGAGGGCGATAAGTATACAAACATTTATGTTTAAGATCTGGATTTAGATTTAACATTTACATTTGGATGTACTTTTAAGTTTAGTTTTATCATTTATATATAACATTTTAAATTGAATATTTACTGTATGTTTAATGTTTACATAACATTTAGATTAATATTTAAAATTTACACTGAAAATTAAAACTATTATTTGATATGAGTTTCTATCTACATGCATCTGAATGGACTTAAACATTTAAAAAAGTTAGAGATAAGAGTATTCAACTTTTTACATTTAGCACCATGATGACAGAGTGAGTGAAGTTTAAAGTGAGTTCTTACAGACAGCAGGAGAGCGAAGCTCCTCATGTCCTCTTACAGCACAGGAGTAGCTGCCTGCATTCCCACTACTGACATACAGTTCATTTCTGTCCTGGTCAGTAACACGCTGTCTGTTCTTGTACCAGATGTAAGTGGGGTTATTAGACAGAGAGCAGGTGGTGATGCAGCTCAGCTTCTTGTTGCCATTGTACCAGTCTGATACTGTAACCTTCAGATCTGCAAATATTAATTTAGGTTCAGAATTACTTTCATTTCCTTCATCTGTATAAATGTAGTTAAATAAATGTATAATAGTGTGACATTACCTGTGACAGACAGAGTGACTCCAGGTTCTCCGGTGTATTTTCCTGTAGGATCAGTGTGGAATCTGAACCTGTATGTTCGAGCGTCTCTCTCTCTCAGGTTAGTGATTCTCAGACTACAGTCATTCTGGGAGCTCTGTGTGTACTGCACTCGACCCTGATACTCCTCATCCTCTCTCACATCCTCAGGGTCAGCACCACCCTGCCATTTAATGAACCATACTGATTTTATCACTGTGAGGCCTGCAGGATATTTATAAGAGCAGGAAAGATTAATCGATGTGTTTTTCAGAGCACACACATGTTCAGGAGTATAAGTCACACCCCAACACTCTATACCCAGTACACCTGAAACACACAGAGACACACATTATATTATATCCAAAAATCTCAAAAATTCAAACTTTACTCTATAAAAACTCCTACTACTGAAAATCTTTCCAGACCACAAACAAATAAAATCAACTGGAAACCCACCAGTCAAATGATGTAATGAGGGATTTCCCCATCCACAGAGACCAGTAAAGACAAGTACAGGACCTCTAGATTCTCTGAACTGGTGAACTTAAACACAAAGTTTAAAGCCCTACTAAAGAACTAACAGAAGATTAAATTGATAAGTTGATGGTTCATTCAGTTCATGGTTTGACATATACCACACATTGCTAACAACATGGATTCATTTCCAATATTCATTTCATATTAATCTCTGTTCTAAACCCTTGTTTGTGATCTTTGTGTGTGTTTATGTGTTAGTTCAGTTCTGTGTATTAGAACAGTATAATAAACTCTCATCTGTGTTTAAAGGAAAGTGTTTTGAAGTTATTGTGTTAAGCTGCTGATCCTGTTACTGTGATCTTAATATAGTGTTTTCACCACATTTAACACACACACACACACACAAGAATGTTATTATTAACGGTCTTAATCAGCCTGTTCTTCCTTCATTTGAACTGCACTCGTAAGCATTTATGAGCTTCTTCATGACTCTAACAGTAAAGAGAGGGAAGTTGAGAAGCTCATTGTGTCATGACATCTGCCTAATTAGGGCCTAAGCACTAGCAGTGTGAAGGGCCCTCTTGTTCTTCTAAGGATTATTATTATTTTTTTTTTTTCTCAATCATCCGGACACTTTTGGGGGGTCTTAACATGCTCAAAAACTCATGAAAATCAGCAGACAGGTTGGAATCTGCAGCCATTAGGAGGTCACCGTGGCTTGGCCCTGGGCGTGGCACATACCCGTCACAGCGCCCCCTGGAAAATCTTGCTGCATAGCTGACACACACTTGCACGTATCCATGTAAAACTTGGTACACACTTAGATCTCATTGAACTGAACAACTTTCACATTGCATGACATTAAGTCTAATCCACAGGAAGTCAGTTATTTTGAGTTGTTTGCAAAACGCACCCAGTGGAATTTGAAATACTCCTCCTAGGGAATTGATACAACCGCCACCAAACCCAGGCTAATATGATCTCAAGACATTGATACAACCGCCACCAAACCCAGGCTAATATGATCTCAAGACATTGATACAACCGCCACCAAACCCAGGCTAATATGATCTCAAGACATTGATACAACCGCCACCAAACCCAGGCTAATATGATCTCTAACATTGATACAACCGCCACCAAACCCAGGCTAATATGATCTCAAGACATTGATACAACCGCCACCAAACCCAGGCTAATATGATCTCAAGACATTGATAATGCAAAGTTGTGAAGGGATGTTTGATCTCAAACGGTTCAGCCGTGAGAAGCCCTTAAACTTATGGCGAATAAAACAAAACAGGAAGTAGCTATAACTTTTGGGTACATTAAGTGATCTACATGAAACCTTAAGATTATGTTAAGCATTGATAGCTGATCACACAGATATGACAACTGCGAGTCTCGGTCATAGCTCCACCAACTGGCAGCAGGAAGTGTGTCATTTTTTGAAATCTCTAATATTTTGTCTCTTACTTTCACCTGATTTGGGTCAAAATCAGTCAGTATAATGTCAAGACATGGCTGATGTGAAACTGTGAAGGAATTTTTGACACCTTGAATCATGTTACTATGGCGATGATTTACATGAGAACATAATAGAAGAAAATGAATCTTCTCATATCTTACGAGTGGAAAGGCCTAATGTTCCAAATATTTCACACAGAGAGTGCAAATGTTTATGAGAAAGGTCAGTTTGATATACTCCTCCTAGGGGATTTATATGATTTTGACCACACAGGATCCAATATGATCTGAAAACATTGAGGATCTACAATTGTGAAGGGATTCTTGATATCTCAAACGGTTCAGCCGTGAGGAGCCCTTAAACTTATGGCGAATAAAAGGAAACAGGAAGTGGCTAATAACTTCTGTGTTTATTGACTGATGTACATCAAACTTCGACTTTATGTTAAGAGAAGAAAGCTGATCACAGGGACATGAATACTGCGAGTCTCAGTCCTAGTGCCACCAACTGGCAGCAGGAAGTGTGTCACTTTTAGAAATCTAATGTTTTGTCCCTTACTTTCACCTGATTTGGTTGAAAATTAGTCAGAATAATAGCAAGACATGGCTGATGTGAAACTGTGAAGGAATTTGTGATATTGTGAATGATGTTGCTATGGTGAGGATGTAAAAAAGGACATAATAGAAGAAAATTAATGTTCTTATATCTTAACAGTGGAAAGCCCTAATGTTTCAAAACATTTTACATAGAAAGAACAACTGGTTGTGAGTAAGTTTGCTTAGATTCATGATTTTGTGATGCTCAAACGGCTCACAACAAATTTTTACATTTATCAGCCAATTAACTAGACATGGTTTTGGCCTGACTCCTGCAGTACTAGACTATGTCCACTAGAGGCTCTTTCCCATTTATTTTAAATTTTTTTAAATATGGCTTCATGTTCACAATTTATATATACAGAGTGAACCAAAAACTGTATATACACTTCAGGAAAAGAAAAATAGTATGATGTAAATTATATTAGTATAATATTATTAAAATTACCATATTACCAGAATATCATCATATATATCAATCTATAACGTACACATATAAATTTAGTAATAAAATATTTATACAAAATAGAGGGAGAGTCATTGTCCCTTTTGATATCACTGGACATTGCTATGATCTGTTTCATTACACCCAAACTGTCACTTTTGTCCTATATAGTTTAGACAGAGAGGCAGTTTTCTTTTTGCCATCAGTGTACATTGCTGTTATCAGTTTCATGAACCCCAATTGTCACTCTTGTCCTTTTGGTATTTCCCCTTTAAATGCATGTACCCACTGTGCTCACGTTGTCTGGTGCACCTTGGTGGCAATGGCACCATTGCTTGGGCCCGATCATCGTTGCTTGCAACTATATTTTAGATTAGTCGCTTCCTTTTCTTTCTCCACTGGCTTCCCGCTTGCCTAGAAAGCCAAGAATGGACCAGCTCCCTCTTACCTCAAAGCTCTTACCTCCTCACTCTGCACCTCACTCCCTCCAATCTACTAGCACTGCTCCACTGGTCCCACCATCTCTCAGGGAAAGATGGAGGTATACAACAAGACTCTTGTCTTTTCTGGCACCGAGGTGGTGGAATGAACTTCCCCTAGATGTCTGAACAGCTGAGTCTTCATGCAATGGGTGAAGAGCGAACCTCTTCCTGAAACACTTATAAACTAGCTCTTATTTTCCCTGTTTGTTTATGGATTACAAAAACAATTTGCTATATCTCCTCCCGAAAGAGTTTTTAAGCTAATGATATCCCAAGTCTGTGATCTAGTGAACCAGTGATGTATTTATCCATAGAGACTTCAAAACACTTTTGTACGTCGCTCTGGATAAGGTCTGTCAAATGCCAGAAAGGTAAATGTATACATGAAATATCATAGCAACAAACCAGTAATATGAGAGCAAACCACTGGAATACCTTAGCAACACCATAGTAACCAAAAAGGTTTGCTGAGATGCTGACAGGGCGATAGTGCAGGTTAAATGGTTTAAGAAATTTCCAAGCAAATGAAGCAAAACACTGAGTGAGATTAAAGTCAAAGTATAATAATAATAATAATAATAATAATATTTTTTTTAATAATCTTTATTTACAAAATCAATCTGATAGTGTTCTACACACTCAGCTTTTTGTTTATTACCGTAATACATGCACTACAGGCACACCAGGAAATAAAAACCAAGAGTAAACAGTTGAAATGTGACACTGAATCAAATAGTACAAATAAACTTTACATTATACAATATTCATTAAACTGCTTTATCACAATAGTGGCCGGTGAGGTCAGCTGCTGTGACCACATTTTTTGCACTTTCCTTTATTTTAACCTCCTTTTCTATTCATCACGGATACCATCAGTTACGACAGAAACTCTTTTACTTCTATTGGTTTACAATGAACTCACCTACCGCCGTTTTTAACACCGACTACATGGAAAAAAGAAAAGAAAATGAGCCGAAGTCAGGAACAGGATGAGGGCTCGAGCACACACCGTGCTCATCAGTGTTAAAGGAAGGCATTTTGAATTTATTGTGTTAAGCTGCTGATCCTGTTGCTGTGAACTTAATATAGTTTTTCACAACATTTAGGACACACACACACTCACACACACACCAGAAGCACAAAGTAAAATGAGTTCAGAGCATAAAGTAATAACTAGTGCACTGACCAGCAAGACCATAACCACAGTGTTAACTGCTGCTGCTGTTCTCAGAAACACATAGTGTGTGACCAGCTCCATGTTTCCTGCTCCATAACTCTTGTCTTTTACTCTCCAACATCCTACAAATGTTCTTCTCTACACCCAAATCATGTCAAATTTATAAAATATTTCCAAACACACAGACATGTGGAGAATTTTTTCTGAATTATTGCAGTAGAAACACAACAGCACAGTAAAACAGGAGAGAGAGATGAAATATGGGAAAAGTTTACCTGTCAGTAACATGAGGATCGCTGCTACTGTAATATTTCTCAACATTCTGGAAAACATCAGCCTTCAGACAGCTGACACTCGAAGATCCACCACGTGTAGAATTTACACCAAAAATATCCTCATAAATACAAAATGAATCGATCTTACTCTTATAATGAATATTAACGGTCTTAATCAGCCTGTTCCTCCTTCACTCGTACTGCACTCGTAAGCAGTTATGAGCTTCTTTATGACTCTAACAGTAAAGACACAGACGTTGAGAAGCGCATTGTGTCATGACACCTCCCTCATTTAGAATTAGTCTCTTCCTTTTCACTGAATGAGAACAGTGTGATGAACGCCCTTTCTTACACAAGCATCCGTTATTTTGTGCTTTAGAAACACGTCTCTATAACTTAAGTATTTTCCCTTGACAGAGACAGCATAGTGTTCTTCTTAGATCCAGGAAATTATACAGGAATTATCAGATTTATAGGCTAAGTATGTTTTTATAAATTTTGTGCCGGCTGCTGGTGACCCTCAAAAGTACAGACATAAAATAACTACAGGATACATTTAATTTACAAACAGTGTTATAGAGAAAAATTAAATAAAGACCACAATATACAGAGTATGAGACAGGCTAGTTATATACTATACAAATAGTGATCCTATGCTTTTGGGAAAGATTGGAATTAATGTTGGAATATCATGAGAAACACCTACCAACACCCTGGCAACCAACTTGGTTAGCATAGCAACCAGCTAACAACACCATAGCTAGCACATGTTGCTATTGTGACACGCTCATGTCGGTTTCTTCTGTACAATATCAGAAGTATTCTGCCATTTTTATCCACACAGACTGCTCAGGTGCTTGTTCAGTCTCTGGTCATTTACATACTGGACTTCTGCAGCTCTCTACTGGCAGGTCTACCTCTGAACTCAATTCATCCTCTACAAATGATGGCTTCTAGTAGCTGCATCAGATTTAAAACACTGACGCTTGCCTATAAATCCAAGAATGGACCAGCTCTTACCCCAAGGCTCTTATTGCTCCTCACTCTGCACCTCGCTCCCTCTGATCTACTAGCACTGCTCCACTGGTCCCACCATCTCTCAGGGTAAGAGGGAGGTATACATCAAGAGTAGATAGAGTCCCCCTCTATCTACCTCTATATGCTGTCTTTATTTTCTTACTTTCATTGACTTAGTTTACTTAGTTTTACTTGTTACTTTTTTTTTTTTTTAAACTTATTTGCTCTTCTTATCAATGCTATTGCTCTCTCATTTACCTCGGCCTGCTTTTTCTGTCAGTTTACCTTAACTTACTTAACTTTACCATAGAACTGACTTTTTACTTCATGTACTATCATGTATCAGGCCCTAGTTTCACCACATCTCTTCTCAACTGCCATTCACTATCTTTATACACTGAATACTATATATCTGGTGTTTTCCTCACTTGTTTTAGTTATTACCAGCCACAAGAATGGTTCTTTTTTTATACACAGCTTACAGGCCTACATAAGCATCATATCTCTTCAGCTTCTCTTCACTCTGTGATGTCCACCTATACTGTGCTTCTGCATAATGTGTGTACAGTGCGTAGGAATTTTACTTATAATTTTACATCTGGTTGTTTATGTCATGCTGTCATATGAGTTTCATGTCTTATTGTTATCATGTCATGTAGATTTATGAAAATTAGTACATTGAACTACAATGGAAAGAACTTCCCATAGATGTCCGAACAGCTGAGTCTTCAAATGATGGGTGAAGACCGATCCTCTTCCTGAAACACTTAAACTAGCTCTTATTTTCCATGTTTGTTTATGTATTACAAAAACAATCTCCTGACAAAAGACTTTTTAAGCTAATGATATCATGAACATCAGCGTCATCACTGAATATAACTCAAACTGTACAGTTTACCTTGGAGCACGCAGCAGGTGATAAAATATATAAACAAAATCCTCATATATCCTCCTCAGGGGAAGTCTGAGGTAAAAGTTACTGAGGGATTTCTCTCTGTTCTTTTTATACATTTGATTGAATGATGACAGGTTTCCTGAACAGCATTAACCATAAAAAGCCATAAAATAATTAGTCTCTTAGGCTAACTGTCTCGACTGAGATGCTGAGAGGACGCCAGTGCAGGTTACATGGGTTAAGAAATTTCCAAGAAAAAGAAAAACACGATGAATGGATTAAAAAGTGCCTCATGACACAATTATATTGACAGATATGGTGAATTTGATGGAGTTCTTTTTTAAATCCACAGTAAAATTGCTTGATCTTTATTGGGAACATGGAGTAGGTGATTATAAAGTGATGTGAGTTAACTTCATCAACTAACAGTTCTTTATCTTGAACATAGAGTAGATCGTTATGAAGTGATCTAAGTGGATTTGATCAACTAACAATCTGAACTGTTTATTTTTATAATGGATTAAAAACTGATTCCTGTGTAAATTAGACACATAAATGTAAATTAGTGTAAATTAGACTGAGATATACGGTGATATTGAATATTCTTTATCTTTTATTGTAAATGATGGTTTTGTATGAAGTTCTGGTTCTGTGGTGTAGGAGCTCGCGAACGCTGGCTTTCCTCTTTCAGCGTTATTACCGCTAAGTGTCTAAAAGCCGCGCCACTGAAATATACGTGCAGCTAGTTTAACCGTGCTTTCAGAAAGAGCGGCTGGATAAACCGCAGTATTAGAAACAGCTCGGTAACAACTGGTGATAAACGGAACAGAGCGTTTAATTCATCAAGAACAGAAACATACAAGGGTTTAAATACATTTGCAAAAAAATCTAAATAAATAACCACAAGATGTCCGTCATTATTCCTCATCGAAGATCAACCTAATACCAAACCCCCCAAAAAACAGGGTCGAGAACATCTCCGATATCGTTTAGTGATGAAATTGACCTCCATTTAAACAGATAACTTCATTTGTTTATTGTTAATGACATATTTTAGTAACAAATGGTAACATACAGGAGGTCTGCTACTATCGTACACAGTAAATAGCGGAAATGTGACACTGAATCAAGTAGTAGGAATAAACCTACAGACATTATAAACCTCCTTTTTTCACCACGGATACCATCAGTTACGACAGAAACAATCTTATTTCTATTGGTTTACAATGAACTCACCTACCGCCGTTTTTAACACCGACTACATGGAAAAAAGAAAGGAAACGAAAATGGAAAATCGAACCATGCACCCATCTTCATCATGTCTAGATATAAGCACAGACTGATACAGGAAGCTTCGGTTCACTTGGACGGACCAATCGGGGGCCGCGCTTTAGGAAACTCTAGATGACGCGGAATGGATCGTATGACGTCGCAGTGTTTACGGAAGAGGTTGTGCGATTTATTGGGGAAATTGATAAGCGATATAGTTCACAGAACCATCATGAGAACATTTTCCAACCAGAAGTCCACCGAGGATAAAACTATCCGTGATGCTCTGAGATTACTCATCGCTGATTGTAAATCGTGACTCGCCACCGGGGACACCGAAGTTTCAGGTTAGATATTCACCAGACATTCAGCGACGTGACACTTAGGGACCGTCAATAAATTACCATTTGAATAAAACAAAACTCAGGAGTTTTTTTCCCTATAGTTTCCATGCCACGTGACCCAGTGACAACGAACCTAAGAAGAATTGTTTTAGTACAAAAGACAAATAATACAAACCACTTTTTAATCTAATTAATATCATTTTAATATATTTTGTCTTATTGCTCATTTATTCTAGAGTCTAGTGAAGTGCTGACTGCTGTTATGTTCGCGGATCCGGTGGTCCGGGTCATGAAAATTTACACTCTGATTAATAGTGGCTCGGTATCTGGTGGGTTAAATATTGATCATTATCATAGCTGACCCATTATCATGGACCACAACTACGCTCAACCACTTTTTTTTTTTTTACCTCCAAGTGGAAATAGAATAGGCCTATTATCACTTTACATAACCCAGTTAAAATTTATATACAGTTTTTAGCGCTAGGAGATCCAGTTCAGCTTAGGTTTGGAGCCACTGTGTCACATGGAGTGGAATCTATTGACAAAATATTATTGTTTCCATACAGATATTAATCTAAATTATGTGTGTCTTATTTTGCTTAGGTTGGGAGCTACTGGGTCACGTGGTATGTAAATTATTGGGGGGGCTCCTGGGTTTTATCATTGAATTTGTAATTTATTGACGGTCCCTAAGTGACATGCCGCTGAATGTCTGTGGAATATCCAACCGAAAACTTCACCTCGGTATCAGGAACACTGAAGTTAGTTTGATTTTGGATATTCGACAGACATTCAGCGATGTGACACTTAGGGACCGTCAATAAATTACAATTTAAATGACAGAAAAATCAGAAAAATCAGCAACAATGAAAGGAGCAGTTTAGAACCTTTTTTAAGTGTGTGTGTGTGAGTGAGTGAGAGAGAGAGAAAGAAAGAAAGAAAGAAAGAAGCAATGAATCGTCTGGTGTTTGCTGCCCTCTGCTGTTACAAACGTGCAATTACACATTTTACACTCGGCCAAACACAATTATGTCTTGACGCGCCCTCTAGTGGTCCGTACATGAATAACTACGAAGAGCCAGTAGTCTAAGCTTCTAACAGTTTCTTCCGGTTCTTTTACTATAGGTCCAGTAGTGTAACTGTCAGTAATGGTGATTAGATGATTAGAGAAGGCCAAGTCACTGAACTGCCTGTTTCATCATAAATACACAACTACAATGCCAAGAGAATAGCTATTTATCACCGCAGCACCAATGAAAGGAGCAGTTTAGAACCTTTTTTAAGTGTGTGTGTGTGAGAGAGAGAGAGAGAGAGAGAGAGAGAGAGAGAGAGAGAGAGAGAGAAGCAATGAATCGTCTGGTGTTTTCTGCAATTACATATTTTACACTCAGCCAAACACAATTATGCCTTGACGCGCCCTCTAGTGGTCCATATGTGAATAACTACGAAGAGCCATTAGATAGAGCTTCCAACAGTTTCTTCACATGAAAACATCCATGTTTTTTATTACAGCTTCTGTGTTTCCGGTTCTTTCACTATAGGTACAGTAGTGTCACTGTCAGTAATGGTGATTAGATGTGGACATGAACACTTGCGAAGGCCCATTATTATGTTTCATCATAAATACACAACTACAATGCCAAGAGAATAGCTGTTAACAAATGAATGCCCAAGCTAATTTGAATTTGCTTAAGCTTATTTAAACAATGCTACCAGTCAAGAATAAAAATGAAATAAATGGCGCATCCTAAGTTGTGAGAAGAATGTGAAGACAATATTGTCAGTAAATAACCTAAAAATAGAAAAAAAATAGAAACTTTGTACTCTTATGTTCCAAGAATTTCCACCACATAAAACATTACTGTACTGTTATGGAAATACAACAAAAGACAAAGTTCATTAAAACACAGTAAGTGAACCAACACTGTCACTTTTACGTTTACAGTTTCCTCCATTACACTATTGTCCATTCACAGTAATCCAGGTAAGTATTTCTGCTGTCAGTCAGTGGGTCCTGGATGCATTCAAAATATTTGCTTGTCTGATCAGAGATGCATAAACTAACACTACCCTAATGAATGTATTTTTTTAAAGCTCTCAAGCAATTACAGATAACAGATAAACAGTTCAGTAATAAAGAAAAACATCTCCATCAATTGCCAGTGTTCAAATAAGAAATAGTCTACAAATATTATCCAGTCAAGAGCACTGAGTGAATTTTTTACTTTCAATTAACATCAACAACATAGACAGCAGCAGGTATACAATATCAGGCTGCTGACACTTTAAGACCTACAGCACAGATATAATATTGATACACATCTGATCTTTTTTTATTTACGGTCATTTAAGACATAACAGACTGTGGTTAGGTGAATACTAAACAGATAAGACGGACATTCTGACATAATTTTGTGTGTATTTGAAGGTTCAAGTGCAAACAACCGTAAAAAGAGAACTTAATTCTCTACTCACATGGTTTGAGAGGCAGCTCTCTCTGTGCATGCGAATTCAGAATTCAGTTCTCCTTGGTAGACTATTGCACTATATGACTAACATCTGGCATAAAAATTAAATATACCTAGTGTGCCAAGCACACCTAATTGCCATGTAAGCGCATTATAAGTGAATGATATAATATTGAACATAATATTGAACATAATATTCTCATCCCTTTTTCATGAAGGTACAGTCCATGCAAGGAACTGCCTCACTGCCATTTTGAGTTTTGCCTTAACTCACAATCAAAACATTCATAGTAAACATGGGGCAACATAATTCCAGACCTCTATTACAATCTACAAGCTATAATTATAGTTACGATTTCAGGCCCTTATGTACACCAGTAGCCTGCTAGAAGTAATTCTGTAGGGCTCTGGCAGTGCTCGTCCTGTTAGTCTTTGCACAAAGAAGCAGATTGCTGACTGTCCTGCGCCTACGTTGATGTCCTTCTGTGGCCCTGCGCAGCTCTCCATTTTTAATGGCCTATCTACCGGTATCTCCTCAATGTTCTGGGAGACTCCCCAAACCTCCTTTACGATGGCACATATGGACATGCCATCCTTTAGGATCCGGACTACCTGTGATTGGATTGCAGGTATTGCCTCATGCTACAAGTAGTAACAAGGACCCTAACAAAACTAGAGGCAAATCAGTCAAGAAGGATAGCAAAATTTTCAGTGGCCACCACATGCATTACCTTTTGGGGGTGTGATTGGCAGTTGCCTCTCCAGTGCATGTCAGCTTCATTTGCACCAAAGCAAGTGAAACTGATTCATAATCACTTATGCTACCTATCTGGACAGATTGATAAGTTTAACTGACTTGGGGTTATATTGTGATGATTAGTTGTTCCCAGTATTGACACACCAAAACAGACTGACCCCTGGGCACCGAGACCACCAGACTGCTCATGTTGAGCACAGCCTTGAGATCCTTCTGAATCACATTTGTTTTGGTCAAGCCACTGGTATGGGCAGCTGTGCATGGAGGCATCTCAGTGTGGTATTTCATGAGGTCCAAGTAACCTGGTCAAGGCAAAAATACAGAAAATTCCCCTTGCAACCTGCCATCTTGTGCTCTCTGGGACAGTGAAAGATGGTCTCTAAAGGGGACTTGGATAAACTAGGACATGCTTTTTGGACTTACCCCTGGTTGCAGCTCCTATCTTTCTGGATCCACCACAGTCAAAGCCACATGGAATTAGAGGATGGATGAATAACACAACCTATACTTTATGCTTTTTCCCCTTAGAATTTAATCCTGACTGGCATAAGCAGATATTTGTGAACAATTTGTGGCCTTGGAGAGCTGCAGTGAACAGAAGTGGCAGTGGTGCTCCTCGGGTGTCTGACCAATGTGCTCTGATCAAAAACGTATCCAGCGACTCTTATTGAGTTTCTTTGGTGCAGAATTGTTAGGATCACAAACATCATCCACTAAAAAAAAACGTTACTGCCATCCAACAGCTATTTACAGCCACCTTTATGTACAAAAAATGATAATAAAAGAGTTTCCTTAAATGTAAATGTTTATTGGGGGAGTTAATCAGCTGCCCTTGGATTTACAAATGAATGTGGACTAAAAGGCTCCTCTGTTTTTACTCTATCTGTACAGATACAGTGGATAGAGATTGATAACTAAATGGAAAATAAAATCACTTGCATCATAGACATCAGACTAGAACTCAGTTAAACGTAAAAGAATAAGGTTATAGGAGTAGACTAGGCGGCCAGTGGAACTTCAAGCTTTGGACCACTAGAAATAAAGAAATTAATGACAATTGATTCTCATTATTAGGCTTTTTAAAAAATACAGAAACAATAACATAATAGAACAAGCATGTGAACTATAAAATCAGCAACTTCTGACCAATCAGAATCGAGAATTCAACAGTGCACTGGGATAATTCATCAAATCATAAACAAACCCTTAATCAGGATCCTAATATCAATCTATATGGAATATAACTGGACAGTCAACACACCCACACACCCATGTGTCTGTGTGAGCGCCTTCACAGGTCACATGACAGCCTTTAAAACCACTGCTGAAATTAACAGTCATTGATTTCACAGTTATAAGGCCTGAATTTACAATGAACATTCAAAAAGGAAGCACTTCACAATTTAGCTCCATCAGTTTAACAAAAACAATCAAGATTCATTCAGGTACATCCTCTAGGCCAGAGCTTCCCAAACTTCAGAGGGGTAAGGCCCCCCAAATACATAGCAAAAGCTCCACGACTCCCCCTCCCAACCTCTTTGCTTAAAAAATACAGCATATTGATTAATAGTATAAAGATATATTTATACATATATTTGTATATTAGATATATTTAATAAAGCAGATTGTCTCTTTGCACAAAATTATCAACATTTATTAACCAGTTTGAAAGAATTTCATGTGAATCATGAGAACTACCATAAAATGTAATATTTTTATATGCTGGTGAAAATAAGATGATGTAAACATTCTTTACAAATATATTTAAATCCTTAACACTACATACTGTCTGCATACTATTTACAATTATATTGAATCAAAGTGTGTAACAGAAGCTTTTTATATTCTATTCTAAAATATTTTAATTATTTTAATATTTTGATTTAGCCTAGCTACGGCCCCCTGCAATACCGCTACTGCCCACCAGGGGGCCGCGGCCCACAGTTTGGGAAGCACTGCTCTAAACTAACATAATTGGCTAAACAGCAAGTCAAATTCAGTCTAACGGGAAATATGGATTATTTTGAGGGATTTACTTCTGATTCATTTTTAAGCAAACTACACATTGTTAGTTATGTATATCACCAGGAAAACTATAGATATTAAATGATAAAGTAACAATAATTGACAAAGAAAGTTTTACAATTATCACAAAAGAGAATGTATAAAAAAAAAAACCATATATAAAGCACTAAAAATAAAACACACTACAAACTGATTAGCATTAAAAATATTATGATGGAAGATAAATAAAGAAAAGCATAGAGATAAAAATAAAATGAATCCTAAACCTGAATTCTTCTTAAAAATCTCAACCTGCATACATAATGTTAAGGTAAAACAGCATACAGTACTATGTGAGCAGTACAATACACTACTGAAGCATCAATACTGCTACTCTGATGAAATGCTAAAGCTGCCCCTCTTCTCCTGTTCAGTTTGGATACAGAACAGAACGATCACATCTCTCTCAGCTTTTGCTTTGTCTGGGGATTTTCTGGACCTTGCTGTAGATCTGAGATGAATCATCAGCCTCTTCATCTGTCACAAGCCTGTGGAACAAAAGGAGGTGATTTAGGAATAGTGTAAGGTGTTAAATTTATAATCAGTTACTTAAAGAACTTAATGATGTTGACTGAGCAGCACAGTTAGTGTTGTAATGATGATGATTTGCTCACTGGATGGCAGCAGTGCTCCTGCTAAAGTTCACAGCAGCGTACTGAACATCCTCTTCCTCTGTGGTGTCTGGAGGAAGTCTGGGGGACAGAGGCACTTCCTGTGTCAGGGAACGTTTAATAACAACACTAGTGTAGTGAACATCATTCTGATCATCTGAGGCAACTCTTCTGCTGTGGTCTGAGGCTGAGATATTTTCATATACAGCATCAGACTCAGGCTGAAAACGAGCAGAGGATAAAGTTTATATCTGAACACGTCACATGATCAAACAGTCCCTCCTCCTTTCACCCACACTCACCTGTCCACTCTCACCAGTGCTGCTGTGGTCATTAGCTGAGCTCCACTTCCTCTTCCTGAGAAACAGGAAGCATGTGTTCATGGTAATTGTAAATAAGTATTTAATTGTAAATCAGGTTTCAAACACATTCAGTATGTTCACATTTTACATACCACATCCACAGAGCTCCTGGGATGAGTGTTAATGCCAAGAAGATAAACAGTCCCACCATGATGAACATTAACACTGTGTTCTTGGAAACTTCAGAAAAAAAGCCATAAGCAATATTAGGCTTTATTTTTGTTATTACTTTATACAGCTATGTACCGTATTGTCCCGAATATAAGATGTCCCTGATTATAAGACGACCCTCCCTTTTCAAAGTGTACCTTTTGGAAAAATGCATTTTGAAGACCAACTCTTGTCTTTTATAAAGAAAATGCTTTAATTTGAAAATAATTTTCTTTTGAAAATTTTTCTTTATCTTTTGAAGCCGTTGATGATGCTCTGTGGGGGAACTGCAGCCCATGCCTGGAGTATCCAGTCACAGAGCAGACTTACCGCGGGCTTTTGAATTTTTCCAGATGGTGTGAGTGTGTGATTGTCAGACAGCAGCCACTCTGTGTATCTCTTGCGCAGACTATCTTTGAATGGCTTGTTAACAACAACATCCAACACCTGTAGCTGACTTGTCATCCCCCCTGGTATGATGACGAGGTCCCCGTTCATTGCATGCAGTTGCTTTTTGTCCGGCGAAGTCACATGTCCACGGAAAGCATCCAAAATTAGCATGTTCCTTTTATTTCTGAGTGCCCCACATCGTCTGCCCCACACCACTTTAAGCCAGTCCACCACAAGCTCAGTCTCCATCCAGCCTTTTTTCTGAGCACGAACGATAATTCCAGCGGGTATTGCCTCTTTCGGTACTGTCTTGCGCTTTAAAATCAAGTACGGGGGAAGTTTGGTCCCGTCAGCGAGACACGCTAGCATGACGGTCACTCGGCTCTTCTCATTTCCTGTAGATTTTACAATGACTGATTTCTCGCCTTTTTTATGTACAGTGGCCGATGCTGGCATATCAAAAAACACAGGTGTTTGATCTGATCCAGGGGATATGAGTGTTTTTTCCTTAAACCGATCACATAGCACTGAAAAGCCAGAAGCTTCTCCGTGAAGTCAGAGGGCAAGCGCTGGGCAAGACTTGTTCTACGTCGTAATGCTAATCCATTGCGCCGCATCATTCTTCTGCACCATCCAAGACTAGCTTTGAACTCAGTGGGGGGTATGCCTAGCTCTTTTGCGATTTCCAGTGCCTTCAACTGGATGACGGCTCTGGTTATGGGTAGCCCCTCATTTCTTTTTTCAGCTACATACTGACACACTTGCCTGTCAATTTCTTCGAAGCGGCCGCTTTTAGGACCGCGGTAAGCTTTTCTTTGACTATTAGCATTTCTTAGACTATCTTTTTGGGCTCGCCATCTTCTGACATTACATTCTGACACTCCGTATTTCTTGGCTGCTTGACAGTTGTTTGATGACTCGGCTGCATTTATCACCATGAGTTTAAAATTTGCATCATAAGCTCTCCTCAGTTGCTGTTTTACTTGGCCGACTTTTGAGCTGCTTTTTTCTGGACAGTCACTCGCCATCATGCAGTCCTGGCACTATAAACGACCGTAATTAATCAGGTTTCTTCAGTCCTGGGGAACGCGTTTACCTGTATTTGGCACCACCTATTTTTGCGGGTGTATTGATGTGTAAAAGTCTAGAGCTTGAATATAGGACGACATCGTTTACTGAGATGCATTTCCATGAAAAAAATATCGTCTTATATTCGGAACAATACGGTAAATGTTTTATGGTGCACTTACCAAACACATCCAGGTGTGTTGGTGTAGAGGTGTGGTTTCCCAGCTGGTGGTGAGCAGTGCAGTAGTACAGTCCACTGTCCTGGGAGCTGATGTAGCTGATGCTGTAATTCTGGCCTGTTGTCAGCAGTGTGTCTGCAGCTGCACTCTGCTTAAACCAGGAGTAGGTGAGAACAGGAGGGTTTGCATCACTGCTACAGCTCAGAGTCACTGAATCTCCCTCCACTGTGTCTCCAGAGGGAAGAACCACTGCTCTGGTGTTTGTAGGGGAATCTGATTTAGAAGATTATTAAGAAATACATATTACAAAACCACCTCGTAAATGTACAAGCTTGCATACCGTGTTTGTGGGTTATTTGCAGCTGTGTTTATAAATGTTCTCATAAGGGGTTTTGTCATATAGAGTGGTCATTGAAGTTCACACAGCTGCTATCTTTGTGACACTGCCTGCAGAAGCAATGCACAATGTCTGTGGATGTTATGTGAAGCCATATGAACATCTAATCCTCCAGAAGTAGATGATGACCTTTAATGCTTTAACTAAACATGGAGAAGTTGCATGGAGGTTTTGTTTGCTGCATAATGCACATGACAATAGGGTGAAGACACTGTGTCTCCAAGCAAAATAATTTCAAGATGGATAATTTTGTGGAGCAACAATCCTTTTCCTGTAGTTGTGGAAATTGTCATAAAATTGTAATAGTGACACCTGCACTGCTGGAGAACTCATATCCCAACATGAAACAGCAGGGAGAATGCAAAATTGTAAGAATGCAATGATGGTTTAATTTTTTGTGGCCTTTTTAGTCTGGACCTTAAGTGCTGCAAAGCTGAGCGGCAGTACTGAAAGATTTAGTGTATGTTACACTCTCAAGTATGTTCAGATAATATTCAGCACAAATACACTGGGATCAAGGAATGATACTCACATAACACATCCAGGAGTGTTGGTGTAGAGGTGTGGTTTCCCAGCTGGTTGTGAGCAGTGCAGTAGTACAGTCCACTGTCCTGGGAGCTGATGTTGCTGATGCTGTAATTCTGGCCTGTTGTCAGCAGTGTGTCTGCAGCTGCACTCTGCTTAAACCAGGAGTAGGTGAGAACAGGAGGGTTTGCATCACTGCTACAGCTCAGAGTCACTGAATCTCCCTCCACTGTGTCTCCAGAGGGAAGAACCACTGCTCTGGTGTTTTTAGGGGAATCTGATTGGGTAGATTTTCAAGAAATACATATTACAAAACCACCTCATAAATGTACAAGCTCGCATACTGTGTTTGTGGTTTCATCATAGCTGTGTGTATAAATGTTTTGATCAGCAGGTATGTTTTGTATTGTGGTTGTTGAAGTTCACACAGCTGCCATCTTTGTGACACTGCCTGCAAAACCTCTGCACAATGTCTGTGGTAGTTATATGAAGCCATATGAACATCTAATCCTCCAGAAGTAGATCAAGACCTTAAATGCCTTAACTTAATATGGAGAAGTTGCATGAAGGTTTTGCTGGCTGTGTAGTGCACATTACAAAAGGGTGAAGGCACTATGTGTCCAAGTATAATAATTTCAAGATGAATAACTTTGCGGAGCAAGAATCCTTTTCCTGTAGCTGTGGAAATTATCATCAAATTTTTAATAGTGGCACCTGCACTGCACATATATCTGTATGAAACAGCAAGGAGAAAGCAAAATTATAAGTATGCAACAGTGTTTTAATTCTTTGTGGCAATGCCTTTTTAGTCTGGACCAGTGGTGGCTGGTGCTAAAAAATGGGGAGGTGGGGGGTGGTTTATGTTAAAGCATGCAATAAATGTACTATGAATCAGTGAATTTGAGTTCAATGTGGGTTTATTATCAGTAATGAAGTAATGAAGGTAATCATTAAAAACACACACACTGGGAAGTTGCCTAATCACAGGCCAGTGGCACTATTTGAAAATAAATTTTGCTCTCCTTTCTTTGTGGCTTGCAAATTTCTCAAAGACCTTCTGGTTAAAGTCAGTCATCTCAGTCACCAGTCTCTTTTCCACTGGCCTCATGGCCAATGCATTCAGTAAGAAGTTCTGGAAAAGCACCGAGTGTAAGCTCGACCACCATCGCTTGACTGCTGCTGAATTTGCAAATTGGGTCGATCTGCTCCATGCTCCTTCTTTTCTTTTTTTCATCTGAATGCTTGTGAAAGGGAGTTTATTTTTTTGTGTATTTTCTTTCATTTTGAGATTTTTTCCTTGCCTCCACATTAATCAGTGCCTGTCCGTCAATTGACAATCTGCTGAGCGGTAATGACACGTGAGGCCAAATATATAAAAACAATATTGATCCGCTAACAACAAAAGTGGGCAGGTTCGGATAACATGACTAACAGTGGAATAGTACGACTAAATGATTTTATAACTAAAATAACTATAAAAGATATAGTTATTGTTAACATGTTAAAGTAGCATTCTTCTCGGGCTAACTTTAAGGGGGTGGCACCCCAGCGCCACCTACTGACTGGTCGCCACTGGTCTGGACCTTATGTGCTGCAAGGCTGAGCTGCATTATATAGATTTAGTACATGTCACACTCCCAAGTATGTGCAGATAATATTCAGCATGAATACACTGAGATCAAGGTATGATACTCACATAACACATCCAGGTGTGTTGGTGTAGAGGTGTGGTTTCCCAGCTGGTGGTGAGCAGTGCAGTAGTACAGTCCACTGTCCTGGGAGCTGATGTTGCTGATGCTGTAATTCTGGCCTGTTGTCAGCAGTGTGTCTGCAGCTGCACTCTGCTTAAACCAGGAGTAGGTGAGAACAGGAGGGTTTGCATCACTGCTACAGCTCAGAGTCACTGAATCTCCCTCCACTGTGTCTCCAGAGGAAAGAACCACTGCTCTGGGGTTTTTAGGGGAATCTGATTAGAAATAAAACACCTGAATCAGCTGCTGTGTGTTCAGGATCAGTGTTTGATAGACATGTAGATGGATTCTGATTGAGGAGAGTAAAATCCACACTCACACACTGGAGGAGAGAGGAGACTGTCATGACCTTCAACAGCACAGCTGTAACTGACCACACCAACGACTGCAGCTACAGAGCAGGAGGCAGATTTACACTCAGACACACGCTGTCCGTTCTTGTACCAGATGTAAGTGGGGTTGTTAGACAGAGTGCAGGTGGTGTTACAGTTCAGCTTGATTTGTCCACTACCCGAGTCTGATACTGTAACCTTCAGATCTGTAAATATTACATTAGGTTCAGAATTACTTTCATTACCTTCATCTGTATAAATGTAGTTAAATAAATGTATAATAGTGTGACATTACCTGTGACAGACAGAGTGACTCCAGGTTCTCCGGTGTATTTTCCTGTAGGATCAGTAGTGTAGAATCTGAACCTGTATGTTTGAGCGTCTCTCTCTCTCAGGTTAGTGATTCTCAGACTACAGTCATTCTGGGAGCTCTGTGTGTACTGCACTCGACCCTGATACTCCTCATCCTTTCTCACATCCTCAGGCTCAACACCAACCTGCACTTTAATGAACCACACTGATTTTATCACTGTGAGGCCTGCAGGATATTTATAAGAGCAGGAAAGATCAATTGATGTGTTTTTCAGAGCACACACATGTTCAGGAGTATAAGTCACACCCCAACACTCTATACCCAGTACACCTGAAACACACAGAGAGGTACACACAGGAAGGAAGAAGTCAGAACTGTGAAATCTGTGTCTTTATAACACAGGTGGACAGTAATGAAGTACATATTCTCATACTATGTCCAAATTCTCATACTATGTGCCCTAAATAGTATTCGAAAATAGAATTAGTATGCCCCAAATCGTTGAAAAGAGTATTCCAAAAACTCCCGGATGGTCTACTAAATATATATAACTTATGTAAAATGCAAAGAGTAAATTATATATATATATTAAGTACTTTTAAAAACAAGTACTTCTGTACTTTTACTTGTAATGGAGTAATGTTTGACCAGTAGTATCTGTACTTTCACTCAAGTAAGGAAGTTGTGTACTTTGTCCACCTCTGCTTTATAAACATTTATCAGCTCAGATGTATTTATTCTGTGTGTCAGTGAAAATATTGTGAGGTGAAATTGTGAAATGAAGCGATTTGTCTAGACTACAGTTGAACACCACCAACAATTTATTGTAGGATTCTGAGTACGCTATCAGAATAAAGAACACTGTTCCAGGGACAAAGTACTGTGCAGGAAATTCTGATTATTTGGCCACAGGAGCCATAAAACCATGGACCATGACTTGCTGGCATTGTGGTGCCACTTAATTACTGCTGGTTTGTGCCCATCTAACTTCAGCTGTCCTGTGAACAACTAGGAGAGTGTAAGAAGGCTGACTTGGAATCCAGCAAAAGACAAAATTAAAGATTTCCACCATTAAAAGATCTAATTTGGTGACAGTTTTTACAATAATGTGTTATTATATATAGACAAGATCTTGAATCACAGGCAATTAGGAAGTTCCGTTCCTTTCTTTTCTCATTTTTTTCCAGAGCCAGGAACAATTCTTAAAACTCAACCGTGAAAACAGAGCTTTGGTCCATGATTCTAATGCCATATTGTTGATCTCCTATTACTGCTGCAGCTGATACACTGTTATTATGTTGACTTGAAAGAGCCAACATTCTGTTTTGCTCAATAAGCTTGTTAGTGGCACTTGCTATGCAAAGCACACTATTACTAGTAACCATTATCACTATTAAGCACCAACCGCCAATTCCCCAGTGGAACTGCAAAATTACAGCAGCATGGGCATGTGACATGTCAAAACACTCAAACACTCAAGCAAACTTTGGAGAACTGTGTGTGATGTGTTCTGATGACGTCACGTGTGCACCACCCCCCAAAATAAGATGAACTGCAAAATTACAGCCACATAAACGTGACATATCAAAACGGTTGGAACAATGTGGGGAACTGTGTGACATGTGTCCTGGTGATGTCTCCACTCACCTCCAATAGTATTGGCACCCTATCTATCCACTCACCTCATCTATCTATCTATCTATCTATCTATCTATCTATCTATCTATCTATCTATCTATCTATCTATCTATCAATTCATTCGTTATTAAGTGTAATGACAAAATTACAGCAATATACACTTGTGACATATCAAAATGCTCAGCACAATGAGGGGAACTTCTTGATGTGTGTTCTGGTGATGTCACATGCACGTCAACCCTGAAAATAAGTGGAATTACAAAACTATCGCAACATACACGTGACATATCAAAATGCTCAACATAATGTGAGGAACTGTGTGACTTGTGTTCTGGTGACATAACCACTCGCCTCCAAAAGTATTGGCACGCTATCTCTCCACTCAACCTCCAGACGCATCGGAACCGTATCTGTCGGCTCACCACCAAAAGTTCTCTTTACAGTTATGACAAATAGGTTTGTTATTGCATCTAGCAGAAGTTCTGATGGCTGAAATATCGTAGACTATTAGGAATGAAAATGTCAACAGGAATGCTCAGCTATCCCAAATGGATCCATTCTGGAGGCTGAGGTTTGTTGAAAGACAGGATATATGTGCCAGTCTTTATTATTTGATCTTTTTTTATTGAGATCCTCTTCACATCCTCTTCTTGTTCTAATTATTACTCTCTTGCAGTTCAGATGTGAGTGAAAGGTAGCTTGCATTGGAAGAGTGGCCAAAGTATTTTTCTAAACAGATTTTCAGCATGCATTTGAATGAGAATTCTACCAAGATCTGACCTGATTTTTTCTATGTCCGTAACTGTTTCTGCAGGAGATTTTGAATTGCACATGGAGATAATTTTGTAAGTACTACATTAGCTAAAGAAGATTCTAAAAGAATAAACCTCTGTAAAAGTTTATTTTTTTATTAGTGCACATCCAGTTTTTATGTCATCATCCGAATTCCATTCCAGTATTTGCTGTTTGAGGGTTTGTTTGTTAGTTTGTCATATTTGTTTACATTTTGTTTCATCATCTTTGCTCCCCGCCCACCTCAAAGCCCTATCAGGTGATGACCATAGCTGCAGAACAGATATGCAGATATAGAATATAATGACGATAAACTTTTGCAAAGAGAACTAATATTTCCGAGTGATCGATTGCCACCGCCTTTACGGAAGCGAAACATACGGCTGATTTAAATGCCACAGCTACCCAGGGCACATTGTGAATAGCAGCTTGATTGGATCAGGGCCTTCCAACCACCCATCTATGTGAAGCTGGAACCAAAGCATTGTATTGGTCCTGGAAAAGCCACAGCTAATTCCTTTCCTCAAACACCAGGACTTCTTCCTCCACAGGCACAGGTCGCAACTCACAGCCTACAAATTGCCCCATTTGTTGCCTTTTTCTAGGGACCTATTCTACCCTGGGGTCCCCACAAGGACATTTATATGTCACATTTTAAAATGAATATTAACTGTATTTTTAATGTTTACAGAACATTTAGATTTATATTTAAAATTTACACTGAAACATAAAACTATTATTTGGAGTTTCTATCTACATGCATCTGAATGGCCTCAAATCTTTAAAAAAGTTAGAGATATGAGAATTCAAGGTTTTACATTTAGCACCATGATGACAGAGTGAGTGAAGTTTAAAGTGAGTTCTTACAGACAGCAGGAGAGCGAAGCTCCTCATGTCCTCTTACAGCACAGGAGTAGCTGCCTGCATTCCCACTACTGACATACAGTTCATTTCTGTCCTGGTCAGTAACACGCTGTCTGTTCTTGTACCAGATGTAAGTGGGGTTGTTAGACAGAGAGCAGGTGGTGATGCAGCTCAGCTTCTTGTTGCCATTCCTGTTTGATACTGTAACCCTAAGATCTACAAATATGAATTTAGGTTCAGAATTACTTTCATTTCCTTCATCTGTATAAATGTAGTTAAATAAATGTATAATAGTGTGACATTACCTGTGACAGACAGAGTGACTCCAGGTTTTCCGGTGTATTTTCCTGTAGGATCATCAGTGTAGAATCTGAACCTGTATGTTTGAGCGTCTCTCTCTCTCAGGTTAGTGATTCTCAGACTACAGTCGTTCTGGGAGCTCTGTGTGTACTGCACTCGACCCTGATACTCCTCATCCTTTCTCACATCCTCAAGTTCTTTAATAAACCACAAGACTTCTGTGACCTTGTAATTATTAGGAAAGGTGTAATAACTGTGTAGGTCCACTGATGAGCCAATCAGAGAGCAGACAGTCTGAGTGGAATAAGACACACTCCAGCAGCTCTTCTCATCGAAAACACCTGAAAACACACAAGATTAACCCTGAACTTTGACAACATTTAACAGGAGTCACGCAGGATCTGAGCTCAAGACTCCACATCAAGACTGGTTCACGCAAAGACTCAGACTCCTTTGCACTGCCATGAACCACCTCTTCATTCTTCAAGTAACTTCACTTCACTCACCATCCACTGTTTCCTGAAAAACTACTCAATTATGTCCAGACCACCAGTCAAACAAAGCAATGAGTGATTTCCCCATCCAAAGACACCACGCAAAAATGAGTACAGGACCTCTAGATTCTCACTGAACTGATGCACAAAGTTTAAAGCCCTACTAAAGAACTAACAGAAGCTTATATTGATGATTCGTTCTTGGTTTGAGATATACCACACATTGCTAGAAACACACATTCATTTCCAACATTGAGTGTGTTTATGGGTTAGTTTAGTTCTGTGTATTAGAACAGTATAATAAAATCTCATCAGTTTTTAAAGGAAAGCACTGATCCTGTTACTGTGATCTTAATATAGTGTTTTCACTACATTTAGGATTTTATTGCTGGAGGTAACATCCCATGCAGAATTAATAAAAAAAAACGTTCAACTTATCACTGTATGAATGGAGAATCAGCTGTGGAAATATTAAGTTCGCAACATTTCTTGAGCTGCAAGAAAGCTGATCTGAGCTGATCGGATAGTTTCCCATTACATATACTGGTGGAGAATGAGGGCAGTTCATTGTAAATTACAAATTCCCCATCATTATTAACTGAGTTATTATTTAATTCTTTGCTAAACATTAATTAAAGTATTAAATGATCCACACAATCCCAGCACTGATTTTAATATATCTTCATTTCAGAAACAATGGTATGAGCAAATCATGACGTTTTATTGACATTAATATGAGCTATATGTTTCAGTTGGATGCTGAGGGACAGATTTGACACTTACACACTGGAGGAGAGCGGTGTTCAGTTCCAGACACCTCACAGGAGTAGCTGCCTTTATCAGATCGACTGGTGGAGTCAAGAACAATGGAGGCATCATTTGTGTATTTGATGTAATGGCCATTCCTGTACCAGTAGATAATGTGTGTGTTGATTCTGCAGGTGGAGCTACAGGTCACTTTCACTTCTCTCTGTCCCACAGTGTTAGGATCCACCTTCACCTGCAAGTCTACACACAATTATGTACCAAATCACTGTAAATACACACTGCATATTACACAATAAAGTGTGTGTGTGTGTGTTACCTGTAACAGTCAGTTGTACTCCAGATGATGCTGATATCCAGTCACTGCTCTGTGTTTTAAATCTAAAGTTATAAACTCCAGAGTCACTCACTCTCACATTCCTCACTGTCAGCTCACAGTCAGACCACCAGGTGCTTACAGACACTCGTCCTGAGTATTCTGGATCATTGTTCAGGTCTCGTGGTTCTCCTTCAGAGCTCTGGACTCGATACCACTCTCTCTCTGTGACTGTGGAGTAATATGGTTTTGTAAATCTACAGGGGATTTTTACTGTAGATCCAGTAACAACACATAGACTCTGAGAGGAGAGAGTTACACTGTGCTGAGTCTCAACTCCTATAACACACACACACACACACAAACACACACACACACACACACACCAGAAGTACAAAGTAAAATGAGTTAAATAACATGTAATAACTTGTGCACTGACCAGCAAGACTGTAACCACAGTGTTATCTGATGCTGCTATTCTCAGACACACATAGCGTGTGACCAGAAGACGTGTGAAAACGACAATAAAATTAGATCTCAGTTTGAAAACGCCCCTGAACTTCATTCCGGTTTATAGAATTTATAGTACAAGTTTTCCACACAGATAAAGAAGGGTGCAGGACATGAATGCATTATATAACAGATTCATAACGAAATGTAGTTACGTGATCATGTAAACATAATATAATGATTTGGTATATTTAAGTTTCAAAAGAATAATAAGAAGAAGAAAATGAATAATAATAATGCAATAATTTATTTTCTTTGGTGCTCCACAATTTGTGTGTTTTACTCTTCAACATCCTACAACACACAGACATGTGGGGAATTTTTTCTGAATTATTGCAGTAGAAACACAACAGCACAGTAAAACAGGAGAGAGAGATGAAATATGGGAAAAGTTTACCTGTCAGTAACATGAGGATCGCTGCTACTGTAATATTTCTCAACATTCTGGAAAACATCAGCCTTCAGACAGCTGACACTCGAAGATCCACCACGTGTAGAATTTACACCAAAAATATCCTCATAAATACAAAATGAATCGATCTTACTCTTATAATGAATATTAACGGTCTTTAATCAGCCTGTTCCTCCTTCACTCGTACTGCACTCGTAAGCAGTTATGAGCTTCTTTATTACTCCATCAGTAAACACACGGAAGTTGAGAAGTGTATTGTCACACCTCCCTCATTTAGATTAGTCTCTTCCTTTTCACTGAACGAGAACAGACATACAAGTGTGATTAACGTCTCTCACTTACACCAGACTCTTTTCTTTTGTGCTATAAAAACGAATCTCTATAAAGTGTTTTTTTTCTTGACAGAGAAATAGGATAGAAAATGATGGGATACGTGTTATGTGGCTTCACCGCAGTCCTGAAAGCACGGTTAAACTAGCCGCACTTATATTTAAGGGGCGCGGCTTTTAGATACTTAGCGGTAATAGCGCTGGAAGAGGAAAGCGAGCGGCCCGAGCTCCTACACCACAGTAATAAATAGTAATAAATTAATACAAAATGATAATTTTTTAATAAAAATCCCATTTGTTAGTTGATTAAACCATTTCAGATTGACCTACTCTCTGGTCTCAATAAAGATCACCCCAAATTTACTTTTTAATAATTTTAAGGAATTCTTCTTCAAGCTGGCAATATAATTATGCCAGAAAGCACTTTTTAATCCATTATAAAATGAATGTTATAAAATGTTATTTCATAAAACTAACTGAAATAACAGAGAGACCTACTATATTCTGTCAATAAAGATTAACCAATTAATAATAATTCCTCTTCAAATTCACAATACCTGAAGCACTTTGTAGTACATTATAATATGGATATTTTAAGATGTTTGTTGATAAAACCATCTCAGATCACTTCAGGATGACATTCTCTATGCTCAAAATAAAGATCAATCAATTTTATTGTGAAACTTTGTAGTAATTTACATTCAGTCACTATATCTTTTAATATAATACAGCCAGAAGCTGATGTTGCTCCGTTATAAAATGACCATTTAAAATTGTTAGTTTATCAAACCAACTCCACACATAGGAGGGGATTCTTAAGTCATCCTGTTTGGATTCAGGGGCATAATTTCCACTGGGGACAGGGGGGACATGCCCCCCCCCACTTTTTAAGTTTGTTTGTTATGATTTTTTAACCACACGCCGTCATCTCCACAGAGGAGCCGGACCGAGCAGGACACCGAGAGTCTGTCTGTGTCGATGCGTGGGTCCGTGTCCAGGAAGGTCGCGTGCACACTCTAAAACTATCTCACTGAAAGGTGTAATGAACAGGTATCGGGGTTGTGGCACAGTCAGTGATGAAACACCAGAAGCAGCAACAGATGGCTTTAATGTCATCATGGATGAAAAGAAAGAATGGAGATGTGAGTTGGTTGATTCAGTAAATTAGCTCAGGTCAGGATAATCATATTTTCTTGAAGATCCTGTGTAGGATGAAAACGAGTTGACTTTAAACTGCACATTTTCTCTCAATGTATGACAAGCAGACTCTGGATGATCTTGAATCCTGTGTACCAAATAAGTTGTGTATCTATTGTGTTTTCAACTTTCCCATCCTTTTGGATTACAGAAGTAATAATTACAGATAGTTACTTCATATCCTGCTATAAGACAGTGTTGGAGGCATAAAAATGATCAACTTTAGGTATTTGTAAATGTAAATATTTTAATTTGTGAAGAGTGGTTGTTTATGCATGAGAGAAAATTATTGAAGTAATGATCAACATTTTCATAAAATTGTTATAAAAATTATAAAATTATATTACATATTAATTTTGCGAAAATAGAGATGTTAACACACAGTTCATAAAAGCTTTTTCTATTCTAAACCCCAGCGGTTTGGTGGACGTGTCTCTGACAGACGTCCTGTGCAATAAGTGATTTATTTTACATTTTCAGGTACAGAGGTTAGTTTGAAATAAAAGTTTGTTTAACAGAGGAAACTGTGTCTTACTTTATTTACATTGTATTCACACAGAAAACATCAATGCTGAACATTTTTGAGAAAAATTATTTTCTCAAGTCTTGGCGATTGGCCCCTATTAAACAATAAAGAATCTAAGACATCTTTTTTTATATAAACAGTTTAGTTGCCTAATATTCTTTTTGATAGAATTTATCATTAATTTTTTATTATTATTGTCCGTACCACTTATCCGATCTATCCTCAGGTCACGGGGAGCCTGTGCCTATCTCAGGCGTCATGGCAGGATACACCCTGGACGGAGTGCCAATCCATCGCAGGACACACACATTTACTCACTACAGGCAATTAAGAGACTCCAATCAGCCTAGAAGCATGTCTTTGGACTGTGGGAGGAAACCCACACGGGGAGGGGAGAATATCCAAACTCCACACACACAGTGAGCGGGAGCAAGACTCGAACCCAGGACGCAGGAGGCGAACGTGTTAAACACTAAGCCACCACTATCAGTATACTCAACTTAATTATTTCCTGGACTTTGTATCACCATAGTCTCTAAATGTATGTAAATGCAGGAAATGGGATTCCAATCCAAAACATTTTCCCCCATTTTGTGCCCCCCCCAAACCAAAGTTACACCCTTGTTTGGATTGATCAACTAACATTTTGACATGTTCATCTTATAATGGATTAAAAAGTGCTTCCAGTTGCATCTTTACTGATATATATGGTGAAGTTGAAGAGGAATTATTAAAAACGGTTTTTATTTTGAGCATAGAGTAGGTCATGTTGAAGTGATCTGAGATGATTCAATTAACATTTTGAGTTATCAATTTTATAATGTTCATTTTATGGATTAAAAAAGTGCTTCCTGGCATAATTATATTATATGGTGAGTTTGAAGTGGAATTATTAAAAAATGTCACAGTAAAATTGGTTGATCTTTATTGGGACCAGAGACTAGGTCATCCTGAAATTGTCTGTAATGGTTTAATCAACTAACAAATTGGATTTTTATGAAAAATGATCATTTTGTATTAATTTATTGTTCGGTGGTGTAGGAGCTCGGGCCGCTCGCTTTCCTCTTCCAGCGCTATTACCGCTAAGTATCTAAAAGCCGCGCCCCTTAAATATAAGTGCGGCTAGTTTAACCGTGCTTTCAGAAAGAGGGGCTGGTTTAACCGCAATCCATTTTTACACTTTCCCCTTATTTTAAACTCATTTTCTTTTCATCACGGGTACCAGCCTCTGCTTCACCGAGACACGGCTGTATCCAGCGGTACCGGACCACGCCATCTTCACGGTTTATCTCCTGGACAGTGTGTGTGATGGTAAACAGCAGCCGAAGAGACAGCGCGAGCATTTTTCCTCTCACGCGCCCCTGCACACACAACCTGGAGCTCCTGACCATCAAATGTCGTCCTTTGTTTCTCCTTCTGGAATTTACCTCAGTCATAGTGAGTGGTGTTTTAATTCCACCCCAGGAAGACTCGGACACTGCCTTGTGTGAACTACATGAGGTTCTCACTCTACACCAGACTCATCACCAGGACACTGCGCTCGTTGTGGAGGGAGACTTTAACGGAGATAAACTCAAACCAGCATGGTGAACAAACTTCCATCAGCACGTCAACTGCCACCTGCCACCAGGGGCAAAAGCTTCTGGGACCTTTGCTACACTTCGTTTAAAAACATCTACAAAGTACAATCTACAGCCATCTTCATCATGTCTAGATATAAACACAGACTGATACAGGAAGCTTCGGTTCACTTGGACGGACCAATCGGGGGCCGCGCTTTAGGACGCTCTAGATGACGCGGAATGGATCGTATGACGTCGCAGTGTATGACGTCGGAAGAGGTTGTGCGATTTATCGGGGAAATTGATAAACGATATAGTTCACAGAACCATCATGAGAACGGTTTCCAACCAGAAGTCCACTGAGGATAAAACTATCCGTGATGCTCTGAGATTACTCATCGCTGATTGTAAATCGTGACTCGCCACCGGGAACACCGAAGTTTTAGGTTAGATATTCACCAGACATTCAGCGACGTGACACTTAGGGACCGTCAATAAATTACCATTTGAATAAAACAAACTCAGGAGGTATGTATCATTCAGTTGGTAATTTATTGACGGTCCCTAAGTGACACGCCGCTGAATGTGTGTGGAATATAAATCCTAAAACTAACTTCACCTCGGTACCGGGAACATGGACGAGTACGAGGCTGTGTCTTACACCGTGAGCAGAGCGGAGAAGGAGACTGCAGCTAATAACTCTATTACAGATATCACACACAGTTACACACACCTACACTTTATACACAATAATCATACTGTTCTGTTCACACATCAATATTCATATATATTTATTTAGATTTTTATATCATTTCCCTTTACCTGTTCAGGTAATTCTATTTCTGTATTTATATATAACTATTTTTTATAATATTTTTTCTTGTTTTTATGACAGATTGTGGAGAATTATTGTGTGTGGTTGTGTATATGACAAATAAAATGTGATTTTGAAGAGTAATATAATTATGAGATGATAGTGTGTGGTATTGGTGATGTGTAACTTTAATATAGTTGTTTAATATTGAATCGATTTCTGCTCAGTGTGTTTCAGTCTCTACTGATACTGATTACTGTATACATTTTAAAATTCTTATATTGTGATTAAAGATGAAACAAACTGTTTTTTATTAAAAAAAATTAAAATAAGTAAATAATTTTTAAAAACACACACACAAAATGCTTATAAGCTCAATTTATTCTTGTAAACATTAACATTTTAAAGATTTTACAGTAACAGATCCGACATATTAAAAATCGATCTTGATGGAGGTCGGTATTCGGTGCTTTAACAGATCAAGTGAAAGAAGAGAGACGATGAGAGAAAGCAGGATATAGTAGAAAATGTTCAGGATTTCTTCAGGCCAATACACATGTTATATATGTATGTGTGTGTATAAAATTATTAAATGTACAAAAGACAACAGATAAACAAAAGGAGCCTGAATAACATAAATAAATGACAATTACTAAAGACAGAAATGAGTTAATACTGTTTAAGTCTAATCCTAAAACTCTCACCCTGAGCATCCTTCCTGTGCTGGTCATGATGCTGAATGTAAAGTCACCAAACTCAGCTGTTAGTGATCATTCTCCAGTTCTGGAGTTCTCTTTACTGAAGCCACATTCTGAAATGGAAAAAAAATCTCATTACACTCTGTAATAAACACTTCTACTGGGATAAATCCAAAACATCTGGATCAAGCTAAGCAGAGATTAAAGATCAATTAAAGAGAGGTGGCAGTGACAGTGGGCTTTGCCACTGCTTAGGAGGACACATTATCTAGTCTTAGTAAGTTCTAGCATCTAGTGTCAGTCTTGCTAACACACACACACACACACAAACACACACACAGGTAGAAAGACTGTATACTTACTTGCAGTGTGTCATATTCTGGGGACACAGTCATGAGGTTCAGCGCTGTGTATGTATCATCTCCAGGTGTTGGAACACACTGAGAGAGATGAAGAGAAAACCTCTTTAGCTTTTATTCAATAACAGATTTATAGGAACTTTATGTAGAGCTTCATGATGATAAAGACATGAAGTGAAAAGTTCTCTCAGTACCTGAGTGTCTCTCTCTGATCTTTTCTTCCTCCTGTTCACACAAAGGATATTAAAACCAGGCTGTTCAATCTGTTCCTAAATTCAGCTAATTTTTACTACTGGATTATGATCATGGTAATTTAAGGAATATAAAAAATATTCAGTCACTCACTTAATACACAGGACAGCGATAATAAGAGAGAGAAGCAGAGCAGGAACGAGTGCAGCAGCAGCTCCCCATACAGCATGCAGCTTCCACACCTCAGCTGAGATAAAGAAAAGCTTTTAGCACAAAACTTTTAACTGTGAAAAATAAACAATTTTTTAAACAAGCATATCTTCTATTATTGAGAATATCATTTCTATATCCTTTGCGTCTCATTTCGGATGCTGCGTCCTCCAGAGATTGCAGTTTGCTGCATACGGCAACAAGAATTTTTTTTTTTTGGAGAAAAGTAACTGTAATAAAATGGACTATTCCTTGTGAGGTGTGAAATACTGTAGAATAATTTCTTTTTTATTTTGTTATTTAACGGTTGATTAGTATTTGCCGTGGCTTCCAGGGGCGATTCTAGAATTCTCATTTAAGGGGGGCTCGGCCCCCAATGAGGGTATAATAGTAAAAAATAAATTAATAAATAAATAAAATAAAGGTTTGACTAACAGGGTAGGATGGTAAACGTATTGCAGCATTCCACTGTATTGCATAGATGTGTATAACATTTGAGTACTGAACAAGCCAAATACGAGTCTTCCTGATCACACAAATACACACACACACACACACACATACACACACACATACACACACACACACACCCACACACACACACACACGTCCTCTGATCCTCGCTCTGCGGATTGAAGAACGCGCTGAAAGACGGGGAGGAGCCGAAATCTGCCAGAGTTTTCATATGAAAGTTAAAGGGGACTGAGGTGATCACCAATTTGTGTAGAGTTTATGGAGAATCGCAGAATTTTAGGGGGGCTGAGTAGAAAATGGCCTAGCGATGCCCATGGTGATGTCATAATGAAGGTATAGAGGTGGATTAATTCAGGAAGGACACCAGTGAAGGCCTAGGTCTGAAATGGACGGCCCACCACTGTTATACACAGTACATCAGTAAATACCACCACTGAAGTTTTACTCACTTATAAAACACTCAGGAAAAATGCTGTTATATGAAAATAATCAGCTTCTGGGTGCTAACAGCAACTGAGTAGCGACAGGGTTGGGCGAGTCCAATAATATAAACCTGTGATTTATTTAGCAGACAGAACACTGACCAAACACATCCAGGTGTGTTGGTGTAGAGGTGTGGTTTCCCAGCTGGTTGTGAGCAGTGCAGTAGTACAGTCCACTGTGCTGGGAGCTGATGTTGCTGATGCTGTAATTCTGGCCTGTTGTCAGCAGTGTGTCTGCAGCTGCACTCTGCTTAAACCAGGAGTAGGTGAGAACAGGAGGGTTTGCATCACTGCTACAGCTCAGAGTCACTGAATCTCCCTCCACTGTGTCTCCAGAGGGAAGAACCACTGCTCTGGTGTTTGTAGGGGAATCTGATTTAGAAGATTATTAAGAAATACATATTACAAAACCACCTCGTAAATGTACAAGCTTGCATACTGTATTTGTGGGTTATTTGCAGCTGTGTTTATAAATGTTCTCATAAGGGGTTTTGTCATATAGAGTGGTCATTGAAGTTCACACAGCTGCTATCTTTGTGACACTGCCTGCAGAAGCAATGCACAATGTCTGTGGTTGTTATGTGAAGCCATATGAACATCTAATCCTCCAGAAGTAGATGATGACCTTTAATGCTTTAACTAAAGATGGAGAAGTTGCATGGAGGTTTTGTTTGCTGCATAATGCACATGACAATAGGGTGAAGACACTGTGTCTCCAAGCAAAATAATTTCAAGATGGATAATTTTATGGAGCAACAATCCTTTTCCTGTAGTTGTGGAAATTGTCATAAAATTGTAATAGTGACACCTGCACTGCTGGAGAACTCATATCCCAACATGAAACAGCAGGGAGAATGCAAAATTGTAAGCATGCAAAGATGGTTTAATTTTTTGTGGCCTTTTTAGTCTGGACCTTAAGTGCTGCAAAGCTGAGCTGCAGTACTGAAAGATTTAGTGAATGTTACACTCTCAAGTATGTTCAGATAATATTCAGCACAAATACACTGGGATCAAGGAATGATACTCACATAACACATCCACGTGTGTTGGTGTAGAGGTGTGGTTTCCCAGCTGGTGGTGAGCAGTGCAGTAGTACAGTCCACTGTGCTGGGAGCTGATGTTGCTGATGCTGTAATTCTGGCCTGTTGTCAGCAGTGTGTCTGCAGCTGCACTCTGCTTAAACCAGGAGTAGGTGAGAACAGGAGGGTTTGCATCACTGCTACAGCTCAGAGTCACTGAATCTCCCTCCACTGTGTCTCCAGAGGGAAGAACCACTGCTCTGGTGTTTTTAGGGGAATCTGATTAGAAATAAAACACCTGAATCAGCTGCTGTGTGTTCAGGATCAGTGTTTGATAGACATGTAGATGGATTCTGATTGAGGAGAGTAAAATCCACACTCACACACTGGAGGAGAGAGGAGACTGTCATGACCTTCAACAGCACAGCTGTAACTGACCACACCACCGACTGCAGCTACAGAGCAGGAGGCAGATTTACACTCAGACACACGCTGTCCGTTCTTGTACCAGATGTAAGTGGGGTTGTTAGACAGAGTGCAGGTGGTGTTACAGTTCAGCTTGATTTGTCCACTACCCGAGTCTGATACTGTAACCTTCAGATCTGCAAATATTAAATTAGGTTCAGAGTTACTTTCATTTCCTTCATCTGTATAAATGTAGTTAAATAAATGTATAATAGTGTGACATTACCTGTGACAGACAGAGTGACTCCAGGTTTTCCGGTGTATTTTCCTGTAGGATCAGTGTGGAATCTGAACCTGTATGTTCGAGCATCTCTCTCTCTCAGGTTAGTGATTCTCAGACTACAGTCATTCTGGGAGCTCTGTGTGTACTGCACTCGACCCTGATACTCCTCATCCTCTCTCACATCCTCATGTTCTTTAATGAACCACAACACTTCTGTAACCTTGTAATTATTAGGGAAGGTGTAATAACTGTGTATGTTCACTGATGAGCCAATCAGAGAGCAGACAGTCTGAGTGGAATAAGTCACACTCCAGCAGCGCTTCTCATCAAAAACACCTGAAATACACAAAATTAATTTTAGATTTAAAAGACAGAAAGAAAGAAAAAGAAAACTAAAGCATGACTTGCATGAGAGTTTACTGCAATCTAACAGATATTGTCCAAATGTAAAAAAAAAAAAAAAGAATTAAGTTAAAATTAAGAAAAAAGGACTTTCTGAATCTATTTGTAAAAATAGATTTTTTAATTTATTTGCTTTAAAACATGATCTCGCCTATCATGGCTTGTTTTTAAATCAGACCAAAATTCCATCAGCAGAACTGCTTTTTACTTCAACTTTGTTCCAAAACTAGCAGAGTACAGTGTAAACCTGGCAACCCTACAGGCACTGTGTTTTCACATGATGTACACTCTGAGAGGGCGATAAGTATACAAACATTTATGTTTAAGATCTGGATTTAGATTTAACATTTACATTTGGATGTACTTTTAAGTTTAGTTTTATCATTTATATATAACATTTTAAATTGAATATTTACTGTATGTTTAATGTTTACATAACATTTAGATTAATATTTAAAATTTACACTGAAAATTAAAACTATTATTTGATACGAGTTTCTATCTACATGCATCTGAATGGACTTAAACATTTAAAAAAGTTAGAGATAAGAGTATTCAACTTTTTACATTTAGCACCATGATGACAGAGTGAGTGAAGTTTAAAGTGAGTTCTTACAGACAGCAGGAGAGCGAAGCTCCTCATGTCCTCTTACAGCACAGGAGTAGCTGCCTGCATTCCCACTACTGACATACAGTTCATTTCTGTCCTGGTCAGTAACACGCTGTCTGTTCTTGTACCAGATGTAAGTGGGGTTATTAGACAGAGAGCAGGTGGTGATGCAGTTCAGCTTGATTTGTCCACTACCCGAGTCTGATACTGTAACCTTCAGATCTGCAAATATTAATTTAGGTTCAGAATTACTTTCATTTCCTTCATCTGTATAAATGTAGTTAAATAAATGTATAATAGTGTGACATTACCTGTGACAGACAGAGTGACTCCAGGTTCTCCGGTGTATTTTCCTGTAGGATCAGTGTAGAATCTGAACCTGTATGTTTGAGCGTCTCTCTCTCTCAGGTTAGTGATTCTCAGACTACAGTCATTCTGGGAGCTCTGTGTGTACTGCACTCGACCCTGATACTCCTCATCCTCTCTCACATCCTCAGGGTCAGCACCACCCTGCCATTTAATGAACCATACTGATTTTATCACTGTGAGGCCTGCAGGATATTTATAAGAGCAGGAAAGATTAATCGATGTGTTTTTCAGAGCACACACATGTTCAGGAGTATAAGTCACACCCCAACACTCTATACCCAGTACACCTGAAACACACAGAGAGGTACACACAGGAAGGAAGAAGTCAGAACTGAATTTTGTGTCTTTATAAACATTTCACAGCTCAGATGTGTTTATTCTGTGTCAATGAAAATAATATAAATACTGTGAGGCAGAAAACTGACTATAAAAACGATACATTAACTACAACAATCACCTATTTACATCCATTATTCTGCTTTATTTTGTACCCATAGCTTTGTATAGCTAGCATTTACTGTTTGATTATTTAGCATATGTTGTTAGGGTTGTCATGTTTCCAGTGTATTAACATCCACTATATGTCTTATTTGGAATGTTTGAGTTCACTGAATGATTTCTGAAAGATGAGAGCATTTCATTATATTATATCCAAAAATCTCAAAAATTCAAACTTTACTCTATAAAAACTCCTACTACTGAAAATCTTTCCAGACCACAAACAAATAAAATCAACTGGAAACCCACCAGTCAAATGATGTAATGAGGGATTTCCCCATCCACAGAGACCAGTAAAGACAAGTACAGGACCTCTAGATTCTCTGAACTGGTGAACTTAAACACAAAGTTTAAAGCCCTACTAAAGAACTAACAGAAGATTAAATTGATAAGTTGATGGTTCATTCAGTTCATGGTTTGACATATACCACACATTGCTAACAACATGGATTCATTTCCAATATTCATTTCATTTTAATCTCTGTTCTAAACCCTTGTTTGTGATCTTTGTGTGTGTTTGTGTGTTAGTTCAGTTCTGTGTATTAGAACAGTATAATAAACTCTCATCTGTGTTTAAAGGAAAGCGTTTTGAATTTATTGTGTTAATCTGCTGATCCTGTTACTGTGATCTTAATATAGTGTTTTCACCACATTTAACACACACACACACACACACACACACACAAGAATGTTATTATTAACGGTCTTAATCAGCCTGTTCTTCCTTCACTTGAACTGCACTCGTAAGCATTTATGAGCTTCTTCATGACTCTAACAGTAAAAAGAGGGAAGTTGAGAAGCTCATTGTGTCATGACATCTGCCTAATTAGGGCCTAAGCACTAGCAGTGTGAAGGGCCCTCTTGTTCTTCTAAGGATTATTATTATTTTTTTTTTTTTCTCAATCATCCGGACACTTTTGGGGGGTCTTAACATGCTCAAAAACTCATGAAAATCAGCAGACAGGTTGGAATCTGCAGCCATTAGGAGGTCACCGTGGCTCGGCCCTGGGCGTGGCACATACCCGTCACAGCGCCCCCTGGAAAATCTTGCTGCACAGCTGACACACACTTGCACGTATCCATGTAAAACTTGGTACACACTTAGATCTCATTGAACTGAACAACTTTCACATTGCATGACATTAAGTCTAATCCACAGGAAGTCAGTTATTTTGAGTTGTTTGCAAAACGCACCCAGTGGAATTTGAAATACTCCTCCTAGGGAATTGATACAACCGCCACCAAACCCAGGCTAATATGATCTCAAGACATTGATACAACCGCCACCAAACCCAGGCTAATATGATCTCAAGACATTGATACAACCGCCACCAAACCCAGGCTAATATGATCTCAAGACATTGATACAACCGCCACCAAACCCAGGCTAATATGATCTCAAGACATTGATACAACCGCCACCAAACCCAGGCTAATATGATCTCTAACATTGATACAACCGCCACCAAACCCAGGCTAATATGATCTCTAACATTGATACAACCGCCACCAAACCCAGGCTAATATGATCTCAAGACATTGATAATGCAAAGTTGTGAAGGGATGTTTGATCTCAAACGGTTCAGCCGTGAGAAGCCCTTAAACTTATGGCGAATAAAACAAAACAGGAAGTAGCTATAACTTTTGGGTACATTAAGTGATCTACATGAAACCTTAAGATTATGTTAAGCATTGATAGCTGATCACACAGATATGACAACTGCGAGTCTCGGTCATAGCTCCACCAACTGGCAGCAGGAAGTGTGTCATTTTTTGAAATCTCTAATATTTTGTCTCTTACTTTCACCTGATTTGGGTCAAAATCAGTCAGTATAATGTCAAGACATGGCTGATGTGAAACTGTGAAGGAATTTTTGACACCTTGAATCATGTTACTATGGCGATGATTTACATGAGAACATAATAGAAGAAAATGAATCTTCTCATATCTTACGAGTGGAAAGGCCTAATGTTTCAAATATTTCACACAGAGAGTGCAAATGTTTATGAGAAAGGTCAGTTTGATATACTCCTCCTAGGGGATTTATATGATTTTGACCACACAGGATCCAATATGATCTGAAAACATTGAGGATCTAAAATTGTGAAGGGATTCTTGATATCTCAAACGGTTCAGCCGTGAGGAGCCCTTAAACTTATGGCGAATAAAAGGAAACAGGAAGTGGCTAATAACTTCTGTGTATATTGACTGATGTACATCAAACTTCGACTTTATGTTAAGAGAAGAAAGCTGATCACAGGGACATGAATACTGCGAGTCTCAGTCCTAGCGCCACCAACTGGCAGCAGGAAGTGTGTCACTTTTAGAAATCTAATGTTTTGTCCCTTACTTTCACCTGATTTGGTTGAAAATTAGTCAGAATAATAGCAAGACATGGCTGATGTGAAACTGTGAAGGAATTTGTGATATTGTGAATGATGTTGCTATGGTGAGGATGTAAAAAAGGACATAATAGAAGAAAATTAATGTTCTTATATCTTAACAGTGGAAAGCCCTAATGTTTCAAAACATTTTACATAGAAAGAACAACTGGTTGTGAGTAAGTTTGCTTAGATTCATGATTTTGTGATGCTCAAACGGCTCACAACAAATTTTTACATTTATCAGCCAATTAACTAGACATGGTTTTGGCCTGACTCCTGCAGTACTAGACTATGTCCACTAGAGGCTCTTTCCCATTTATTTTAAATTTTTTAAATATGGCTTCATGTTCACAATTTATATATACAGAGTGAACCAAAAACTGTATATACACTTCAGGAAAAGAAAAATAGTATGATGTAAATTATATTAGTATAATATTATTAAAATTACCATATTACCAGAATATCATCATATATATCAATCTATAACGTACACATATAAATTTAGTAATAAAATATTTATACAAATTTTTCTTTTACTGAAATGTGTATACATTTTTCTGGGTGACTGGTTTAGAGGGAGAGTCATTGTCCCTTTTGATATCACTGGACATTGCTATGATCTGTTTCATTACACCCAAACTGTCACTTTTGTCCTATATAGTTTAGACAGAGAGGCAGTTTTCTTTTTGCCATCAGTGTACATTGCTGTTATCAGTTTCATGAACCCCAATTGTCACTCTTGACCTTTTGGTATTTCCCCTTTAAATGCATGTACCCACTGTGCCCACGTTGTCTGGTGCACCTTGGTGGCAATGGCACCATTGCTTGGGCCCGATCATCGTTGCTTGCAACTATATTTTAGATTAGTCGCTTCCTTTTCTTTCTACACTCCTCCACTGGCTTCCCGCTTGCCTAGAAAGCCAAGAATGGACCAGCTCCCTCTTACCTCAAAGCTCTTACCTCCTCACTCTGCACCTCACTCCCTCCGATCTACTAGCACTGCTCCACTGGTCCCACCATCTCTCAGGGAAAGAGGGAGGTATACAACAAGACTCTTTTCTTTTCTGGCACCGAGGTGGTGGAATGAACTTCCCCTAGATGTCTGAACAGCTGAGTCTTCATGCAATGGGTGAAGAGCGAACCTCTTCCTGAAACACTTATAAACTAGCTCTTATTTTCCCTGTTTGTTTATGGATTACAAAAACAATTTGCTATATCTCCTCCCGAAAGAGTTTTTAAGCTAATGATATCCCAAGTCTGTGATCTAGTGAACCAGTGATGTATTTATCCATAGAGACTTCAAAACACTTTTGTACGTCGCTCTGGATAAGGTCTGTCAAATGCCAGAAAGGTAAATGTATACATGAAATATCATAGCAACAAACCAGTAATATGAGAGCAAACCACTGGAATACCTTAGCAACACCATAGTAACCAAAAAGGTTTGCTGAGATGCTGACAGGGCGATAGTGCAGGTTAAATGGTTTAAGAAATTTCCAAGCAAATGAAGCAAAACACTGAGTGAGATTAAAGTCAAAGTATAATAATAATAATAATTTTTTTTTAATAATCTTTATTTACAAAATCAATCTGATAGTGTTCTACACACTCAGCTTTTTGTTTATTACCGTAATACATGCACTACAGGCACACCAGGAAATAAAAACCAAGAGTAAACAGTTGAAATGTGACACTGAATCAAATAGTACAAATAAACTTTACATTATACAATATTCATTAAACTGCTTTATCACAATAGTGGCCGGTGAGGTCAGCTGCTGTGACCACATTTTTTACACTTTCCTTTATTTTAACCTCCTTTTCTATTCATCACAGATACCATCAGTTACGACAGAAACTCTTTTACTTCTATTGGTTTACAATGAACTCACCTACCGCCGTTTTTAACACCGACTACATGGAAAAAAGAAAAGAAACGAGTCAGGAACAGGATGAGGGCTCGAGCACACACCGTGCTCATCAGTGTTAAAGGAAAGCATTTTGAATTTATTGTGTTAAGCTGCTGATCCTGTTGCTGTGAACTTAATATAGTTTTTCACAACATTTAGGACACACACACACACACACACCAGAAGCACAAAGTAAAATGAGTTCAGAGCATAAAGTAATAACTTGTGCACTGACCAGCAAGACCATAACCACAGTGTTAACTGCTGCTGCTGTTCTCAGAAACACATAGTGTGTGACCAGAGGACGTGTGAAAACAAGGATAAAAACAGAACTTAGTTTGAAAACGCCCATGAACTTCATTCCAGTTTATAGAATTTATAGTACAAATTCACCCACACAGAAAAAGAACAATGCTGGACATTAATATTTTATATAAGAGATTCATAATGAAATGTAGCAATTTGATCATAATATCTAATATATAATAATATATTACATAATAATATATAAAATATAATATAATGATTTAATATATTTATGTTTTAAAAGAATTTGCAATAATTAATTTTCTTTCCTGCTCCATAACTCTTGTCTTTTACTCTCCAACATCCTACAAATGTTCTTCTCTACACCCAAATCATGTCAAATTTATAAAATATTTCCAAACACACAGACATGTGGAGAATTTTTTCTGAATTATTGCAGTAGAAACACAACAGCACAGTAAAACAGGAGAGAGAGATGAAATATGGGAAAAGTTTACCTGTCAGTAACATGAGGATCGCTGCTACTGTAATATTTCTCAACATTCTGGAAAACATCAGCCTTCAGACAGCTGACACTCGAAGATCCACCACGTGTAGAATTTACACCAAAAATATCCTCATAAATACAAAATGAATCGATCTTACTCTTATAATGAATATTAACGGTCTTAATCAGCCTGTTCCTCCTTCACTCGTACTGCACTCGTAAGCAGTTATGAGCTTCTTTATGACTCTAACAGTAAAGACACAGAAGTTGAGAAGCGCATTGTGTCATGACACCTCCCTCATTTAGAATTAGTCTCTTCCTTTTCACTGAATGAGAACAGTGTGATGAACGCCCTTTCTTACACAAGCATCCGTTATTTTGTGCTTTAGAAACACGTCTCTATAACTTAAGTATTTTCCCTTGACAGAGACAGCATAGTGTTCTTCTTAGATCCAGGAAATTATACAGGAATTATCAGATTTATAGGCTAAGTATGTTTTTATAAATTTTGTGCCGGCTGCTGGTGACCCTCAAAAGTACAGACATAAAATAACTACAGGATAGATTTAATTTACAAACAGTGTTATAGAAAAAAATTAAATAAAGACCACAATATACAGAGTATGAGACAGGCTAGTTATATACTATACAAATAGTGATCCTATGCTTTTGGGAAAGATTGGAATTAATGTTGGAATATCATGGAGAAACACCTACCAACACCCTGGCAACCAACTTGGTTAGCATAGCAACCAGCTAACAACACCATAGCTAGCACATGTTGCTATTGTGACACGCTCATGTCGGTTTCTTCTGTACAATATCAGAAGTATTCTGCCATTTTTATCCACACAGACTGCTCAGGTGCTTGTTCAGTCTCTGGTCATTTAGATACTGGACTTCTGCAGCTCTCTACTGGCAGGTCTACCTCTGAACTCAATTCATCCTCTACAAATGATGGCTTCCAGTAGCTGCATCAGATTTACAACACTCACGCTTGCCTATAAATCCAAGAATGGACCAGCTCTTACCCCAAGGCTCTTATTACTCCTCACTCTGCACCTCGCTCCCTCTGATCTACTAGCACTGCTCCACTGGTCCCACCATCTCTCAGGGTAAGAGGGAGGTATACATCAAGACTCTATTCTCTTCAGGCACCGAGGTGGTTGTCGGAACTCAGAGTCCCCCTCTATCTACCTCTATATGCTGTCTTTATTTTCTTACTTTCATTGACTTAGTTTTACTTGTTACTTTTTTTTTTTCTAACTTATTTGCTCTTCTTATCAATGCTATTGCTCTCTCATTTACCTCGGCCTGCTCTTTTCTGTCAGTTTACCTTAACTTACTTAACTTTACCTTAGAACTGACTTTTTACTTCATGTACTATCATGTATCAGGCCCTAGTTTCACCACATCTCTTCTCAACTGCCATTCACTATCTTTATACACTGAATACTATATATCTGGTGTTTTCCTCACTTGTTTTAGTTATTACCAGCCACTAGAATGGTTCTTTTTTTATACACAGCTTACAGGCCTACATAAGCATCATATCTCTTCAGCTTCACTTCTCTCTGTGATGTCCACCTATACTGTGCTTCTGCATAATGTGTGTACAGTGTGTAGGAATTTTACTTATAATTTTACATCCGGTTGTTTATGTCATGCTGTCATATGAGTTTCATGTCTTATTGTTGTCATGTAGATTCATGAAAATTAGTACATTGAACTACAATGGAAAGAACTTCCCATAGATGTCCGAACAGCTGAGTCTTCAAATGATGGGTGAAGACCGATCCTCTTCCTGAAACACTTAAACTAGCTCTTATTTTCCCTGTTTGTTTATGTATTACAAAAACAATCTCCTCACAAAAGAGTTTTTAAGCTAATGATATCATGAACATCAGCGTCATCACTGAATATAACTCAAACTGTACAGTTTACCTTGGAGCACGCAGCAGGTGATAAAATATATAAACAAAATCCTCATATATCCTCCTCAGGGGAAGTCTGAGGTAAAAGTTACTGAGGGATTTCTCTCTGTTCTTTTTATACATTTGATTGAATGATGACAGGTTTCCTGAACAGCATTAACCATAAAAAGCCATAAAATAATTAGTCTCTTAGGCTAACTGTCTCGACTGAGATGCTGAGAGGACGCTAGTGCAGGTTACATGGGTTAAGAAATTTCCAAGAAAAAGAAAAACACGATGAATGGATTAAAAAGTGCCTCATGACACAATTATATTGACAGATATGGCGAATTTGATGAACTTTTTAAAAATCCACAGTAAAATTGCTTGATCTTTATTGGGAACATGGAGTAGGTGATTATAAAGTGATGTGAGTTAACTTCATCAACTAACAGTTCTTTATTTTGAACATAGAGTAGATCGTTATGAAGTGATCTAAGTGGATTTGATCAACTAACAATCTGAACTGTTTATTTTTTATAATGGATTAAAAACTGCTTCCTGTCTGAATTAGACTGAGATATACGGTGATATTGAAGAGTAATTTAGAGTCATTAAAAGAGTAACTTTACAATTCCACAGTAATATTGGTTGATCTTTATCTTTTATTGTAAATGATGGTTTTGTATGAAGTTCTGGTTCTGTGGTGTAGGAGCTCGCGAACGCTGGCTTTCCTCTTTCAGCGCTATTACCGCTACGTGTCTAAAAGCCGCGCCACTAAAATTTTTCGTGCAGCTAGTTTAACCGTGCTTTCAGAAAGAGCGGCTGGTTAAACCGCAGTATTAGAAACAGCTCGGTAACAACTGGTGATAAACGGAACAGAGCGTTTAATTCATCAAGAACAAAAACATACAAGGGTTTAAATACATTTGCAAAAAAATCTAAATAAATAACCACAAGATGTCCGTCATTATTCCTCATCGAAGATCAACCTAATACCAAACCCCCCAAAAAACAGGGTCGAGAACATCTCCGATATCGTTTAGTGATGAAATTAACCTCTTTAACCAGATAACTTCATTTGTTTATTGTTAATGACATATTTTAGTAACAAATGGTAACATACAGGAGGTCTGCTACTATCGTACACAGTAAATAGCGGAAATGTGACACTGAATCAAGTAGTAGGAATAAACCTACAGACATTAAAAAGCTCCTTTTTTTCACCAAGGATACCATCAGTTACGACAGAAACAATCTTATTTCTATTGGTTTACAATGAACTCACCTACCGCCGTTTTTAACACCGACTACATGGAAAAAAGAAAGAAAACGAGCCGAAGTCAGGAACAGGATGAGGGCTCGCGCACACACCGTGCTCACTTTAACGGAGATAAACTCAAACGCGCGGTGAAAAAACTGCGCCACCAGGGACAAAAGATTCTGTGAGCATTGCTACGTTTAAAGACGCCTACAAGGTACAATCTTGGAAAATCGGACCATGCACCCATCTTCATCATGTCTAGATATAAACACAGACTGATACAGGAAGCTTCGGTTCAGTGGGAGGTCGCGCGCTGGACGGACCAATCGGTGGCCGCGCTTCAAGAAGCTCTAGATGAAGCTGCATGGATTGTGTTCAGTCGCAGACCTGATGACGTCGCAGTGTTTACGGAAGAGGTTGTGCGATTTATTGGGGAAATTGATAAACGATATAGTTCACAGAACCATCATGAGAACATTTTCCAACCAGAAGTCCACTGAGGATAAAACTATCCGTGATGCTCTGAGATTACTCATCGCTGATTGTAAATCGTGACTCGCCACCGGGAACACCGAAGTTTTAGGTTAGATATTCAACAGACAATCAGCGACCTGACACTTAGGGACCGTCAATAAATTACCATTTGAATAAAACAAAACTCAGGAGTTTTTTTCTATAGTTTCCGTTCCACGTGACAACGAACCTAAAAAGAATTGTTTTAGTACAAGAGACAAATAAGACAAACCACTTTTTAATCTAATTTATATCCCATTAACATACAACTGTATGTCTTTTTTCTTATATACTCATTTATTCTAGAGTCTAGAGACTGCTGTTATGTTCGCGGATCAGGTGGTCCGAGTCATGAAAATTAACACTTATTAATAACGGATCAGTAGCTGGTGGGTTAAATAATGGGCTACATCATTATCAAACCTGACCCATGTGTACCACTACACTTAGCCACCTTTTTTAGAGGAAACAGAATAGGCCTATTCTCACTTTACATGATGCATTTGAAATTTATATATAGCGTTAGGAGATCCGATTCTGCTTAGGTTTGGAGTGGAAGCTATTGACAAAACATTAATTTTTCCATACAAATATTAATATAAATTATAAGGAACACTCAAAATGCAAAAGAGGTGTGTCTTATTTGTCTTATTATCTCAAAAGAGGTGTGTCTTATTTGTCTGTTGTAGTAGTACAATTTTGCCTAGGCTTGAAGTCATTGGGTAAAAGGAGAAATCTCCTAAGTTTTGTGACATTCAATTAGTAATTTATTGACAGTCCCTAAGTGAAACAAGAGGCGCATGTATAATATAGATTATTGTAAAATAATAATAATAATAAAGGATCTACACGGAACTGCTTCACCTACAAGCTGTAAAAGAGATAATATTGCATGGTATATCTGTATGAGAGAGAAAATGTAATAAATTTAATTAACTCCTTTTTTTAGTAGCAAGACTCTGAAATGATGGGAGGAGTCAGCAAAAAGATTGAATGAAATTTTCTAAAGTTGCATACTCTTTCTGTTCATTTGTGTTTATTATTAAACAATATTACATAAAATACTCTTACAAAACGTGTTATTCTTGCTTCCCCCCCTCCCTATTAGCCCCTGATGTTTTAGGTTCAGCCCCTGATGTTTTCAAATCCTAGGAACACCCCTGAGAATATCCAACCTAAAACTAACTTCACCTCGGTACCGGGAACATGGACGAGTACGAGGCTGTGTCTTACACCGTGAGCAGAGCGGAGAAGGAGACTGCAGCTAATAACTCTATTACAGATATCACACACAGTTACACACACCTACACTTTATACACAATAATCATAATGTTCTGTTCACACATCAATATTCATATATATTTATTTAGATTTTTATATCATTTCCCTTTACCTGTTCAGGTAATTCTATTTCTGTATTCATTGTAACTATTTTTATAATATTTTTTCTTGTTTTTATGACACAGATTGTGGAGAATTATTTCATTACATGTCATACTGTGTGTGGTTGTGTATATGACAAATAAAATGTGATTTTGAAGAGTAATATAATTATGAGATGATAGTGTGTGGTATTGGTGATGTGTAACTTTAATATAGTTGTTTTATATTGAATCGATTTCTGCTCAACGTGTTTCAGTCTCTACTGATACTGATTACTGTATACATTTTAAAATTCTTATATTGTGATTAAAGATGGAATAAATTGTTTTTTGCATGATTTCATGTCCTTTATTAGGGCAATAAATTATGTTTATTATTTATTTTGTATTTCTACTTAATTTTTTTATTTGCACTTTTCATGTAACCAGGATTGCAGGATTGTTCTCTATATGTGATTTAAAAGATATAAGAGATTTATACTGCCTTTTGAAGAACCTCTACAAATAAAATTAAATTAAAAATAAAACACAATGTAAATGCTTATAAGCTCAATTTATTCTTGTAAACATTAACATTTTAAAGATTTTACAGTAACAGATCCGACATATTATAATCGATCTTGATGGAGGTCGGTATTCGGTGCTTTAACAGATCAAGTGAAAGAAGAGAGACGATGAGAGAAAGCAGGATATAGTAGAAAATATTCAGGATTTCTTCAGGCCAATACACATGTTATATATGTATGTGTGTGTATAAAATTATTAAATGTACAAAAGAAAACAGATAAACAAAAGGAGCCTGAATAACATAAATAAATGACAATTACTAAAGACAGAAATGAGTTAATACTGTTTAAGTCTAATCCTAAAACTCTCAGCCTGAGCATCCTTCCTGTGCTGGTCATGATGCTGAATGTAAAGTCACCAAACTCAGCTGTTAGTGATCATTCTCCAGTTCTGGAGTTCTTCTCTTTACTGAAGCCACATTCTGAAATGGAAAAAAAATCTCATTACACTCTGTAATAAACACTTCTACTGGGATAAATCCAAAACATCTGGATCAAGCTAAGCAGAGATTAAAGATCAATCAAAGAGAGGTGGCAGTGACAGTGGGCTTTGCCACTGCTTAGGAGGACACATAATCTAGTCTCAGTAAATTCTAGCATCTAGTGTCAGTCTTGCTAACACACACACACACACACACACAGGTAGAAAGACTGTATACTTACTTGCAGTGTGTCATATTCCGGGGACACAGTCATGAGGTTCAGTGCTGTGTATGTATCATCTCCAGGCGTTGGAACACACTGAGAGAGATGAAGAGAAAACCTCTTTAGTTTTTATTCAATAACAGATTTATAGGAACTTTATGTAGAGCTTCATGATGATAAAGACATAAAGAGAAAATGTCTCTCAGTACCTGAGTGTCTCTCTCTGCTCTTTTCTTCTTCCTGTTCACACAAAGGATATTAAAACCAGGCTGTTCAAATCTTTTTCTACTTAATTCAGCTAATTTTTATTACTGGATTATGATCATGGTAACTTAAGGAATATAAAAAAATACTCACTTAACATACAGGACAGCGATAATAAGAGAGAGAAGCAGAGCAGGAACGAGTGGAGCAGCAGCTCCCCATACAGCATGCAGCTTCCACACCTCAGCTGAGATAAAGAAAAGCTTTTAGAACAAAACTTTTAACTGTGAAAAATAAACAATTTTTAAACAAGCATAATCTGAATGAATCAAATCCTAGTAAATGTTTAAAAAAAATCCTTCAGTCGTTGAAATCTGTGTTTATATTTCATCCAGTATTAGCTCTTTTTTCTAATCGGTTTAGTCCATTTACACAGTACATCAGTAAACACCACCACTGAAGTTTTACTCACTTATAAAACACTCAGGAAAAATGCTGTTATATGAAAATAATAAACTTCAGGGTGCTAACAGTAACTGAGTAGTGACAGGGTTGTGCGAGTGCAATAATATAAACCTGTGATTTATTTAGCAGACAGAACACTTACCTAACACATCCAGGAGTGTTGGTGTAGAGGTGTGGTTTCCCAGCTGGTGGTGAGCAGTGCAGTAGTACAGTCCACTGTCCTGGGAGCTGATGTTGCTGATGCTGTAATTCTGGCCTGTTGTCAGCAGTGTGTCTGCAGCTGCACTCTGCTTAAACCAGGAGTAGGTGAGAACAGGAGGGTTTGCATCACTGCTACAGCTCAGAGTCACTGAATCTCCCTCCACTGTGTCTCCAGAGGGAAGAACCACTGCTCTGGTGTTTGTAGGGGAATCTGGTTAGAAATAAAACACCTGAATCAGCTGCTGTGTGTTCAGGATCAGTGTTTGATAGAGAGGTAGATGGACTCTGATTGAGGAGAGTAAAATCCACACTCACACACTGGAGGAGAGAGGAGACTGTCATGACCTTCAACAGCACAGCTGTAACTGACCACACCACCGACTGCAGCTACAGGAGGCAGATTTACACTCAGACACACGCTGTCCGTTCTTGTACCAGATGTAAGTGGGGTTGTTAGACAGAGTGCAGGTGGTGTTACAGTTCAGCTTGATTTGTCCACTACCTGAGTCTGATACTGTAACCTTCAGATCTGCAAAGGATAAACTGGTTTCATGTGATTCATCTTAACTTTGTCATGTAAATGCACAGTAGTGTGACATTACCTGTGACAGACAGAGTGACTCCAGGTTTTCCTCTGTATTTTCCTGTAGGATCATCAGTGTAGAATCTGAACCTGTATGTTTGAGCGTCTCTCTCTCTCAGGTTAGTGATTCTCAGACTACAGTCATTCTGGGAGCTCTGTGTGTACTGCACTCGACCCTGATACTCCTCATCCTCTCTCACATCCTCAAGTTCTTTAATGAACCACAACACTTCTGTAACCTTGTAATTATTAGGGAAGGTGTAATAACTGTGTATGTCCACTGATGAGCCAATCAGAGAGCAGACAGTCTGAGTGGAATAAGTTACACTCCAGCAGCTCTTCTCATCAAAAACACCTGAAACACACAAAATTAGTTTTAAAATAAAAAAGAAAGAAAGAAAACTAAAGCATGACTTGTCACGTTTGTCAAAATTCAGAACACCAGAGAGAGTTCCCTCTCCCGAATATTAAGACAGCCACGAATCATACTTCTAGATTTTCTCACAGATATATAAGCAGCGCGCACACATTGTGCTATGCGAAGTATCATCCCCTTGTTGACATACCAAGCCTTTTGTTTTGGATTTGGATATATGTGAATGATATTCTGCCTGTTTGATTACCGTTTATCTCTAGATTTGTTTGCTTCTAGTGATTGCTTTCCCGGTTTCCTGATTATTAGCTACTTTCTCAACCACGTATTTGCCTGCTGATTCTGTTTCAATGAATCTGCTTATGGATTCTACACCTTCCGCCTAAGGTGAGTCATTACAGGATTCTTCACCTCAGATGAATCAAGCGGATTTACAAACTGCCGTATGACATCAGGAACTATCATCCATGCTTATCAAGCGGAAGTCGAGGCACTACATGGAAACAAGCAACTACAACAGCAGGCTCAGAACCAGGACGCACCTCCTGCTCCCACGCCACCACCACGCAGTGAGTTACCTCGCATGGCCCTGCCTGAAAAGTTTGACGGTTCTGCTGATCGTTGCCGCGGTTTCCTTCTTCAATGTGACAACTTTTTCGCCCATCAGCCCGAACTCTACGGGACAGATACCACCAGGAGCGCATTCATGTTGTCACTCCTTATGGGGAAAGCACTAGACTGGGCTTCAGCAGTGTTGGATTTGGATCCGCAAGCTAAAACCTCAGCTGTGTACTTCGTGGGATTGATTCACGAGGTATTTGAATATCCAGCGGGAGGAAAAGATGTTTCTGTTCAATTGCTGAAATTAAGTCAAGGCTCTGAACCAGCCCTGTTGGCTGTATTTCGGGAGGGCCTTAATCCAGCTCTCCATGCAGAGATGGCCTGCCGGGACACTAATGTAATGGTCTCTCCGTACATATCCACAGCTATCCAATTGGACAATCTCAGGCGCTAGCTTCACTCAAACACACGTCCGCCCTGTTTTTCATCACCACACCGATTTTCTAAGCCAGGGAGAGGAGGGTCCCAAACCCATGCAACTCAGACAAGCCCGTGTATCAGAGGAGGAGTGTCAGTGCTGTACCCAACAACAGCTGTGCTACTACTGTGAACAACCCGGCCACCGGGTTTACCGATGCCCTGAAAAACCAGCCACATCACAGGGAAGAATTGTCTTGTTTCTAAAATATCCCTGACTGCCTTGTTACACTATGCTCACGAAGATTTCCCTGTCTTAGCATTAATAGATTTCGGAGCAGCTATAAACCTCATTGACAGAAGTCTTGTAGAGGAATTACGCCTCCCCACCATCTCGTGCACTCCTAACTTACACGTGATGGCCATCAACAATCAACCTATAGGGGAGGGATACCTCACATGCCAAACTATGCAGTTGGAGTTACAAATAGGACTATTTCACCAAGTAAAACTGGCATTTTACCTCATTTCCTCTCCTGATAACCCCATTACATTGGGTTTCCCATGGCTGCAGCAACATGACCCCCCATGTATCATGGAAGGAGGGGGAATTGAAACGCTGCCACCCTAGTGACTCTTCCTAAGGAATACCACGATCCTCAAGAGGCATTCCATAAAAGAAGAGCTACTCTACTACTCTACACCGTTCCTGGGATTGCGCCACAGATTTACTACCTAATGCCATGCCACCTAAGAACCACATTTACCTTCTCTCCCTTCCGGAAAGCAAGGCGATGGAAAAGCATATTGAGGAGGCTCTCACCGCCGGATACATCCACCCCTCAACCTCCCCTTCAGCTGCAGGATTTTCCATCCATGCATTGACTATAGGGGTTTGAATGCTATAAGGATCCCCTACCCCTACCCACTACCACTAATGCCGGCCTCTCTTGAACAACTACAGGAGGCCAAAAAATTTCACTAAGTTGGATTTATGGAGCGCACGATCATGCCATACATACTAACCAATGCATCAGCTGTGTTCCAGTCCCTCATAAATGAGGTGTTCAAGGATATGCTCAACCAATATGTCATTGCTTATGTAGACGACATCCTCATCTACCCTGCCTCCCTTGAGGACCACATATGTCATGTCCGCACGGTGCTCTCCCGCCTTCTGGAACATAATCTGTACGTGAAACTCGAAAAGTGTGAATTCCACTGCAAGAATATTATGTTTCTAGGATATGTACTCTCACAGGAAGAAGTGGAAATGGATCAAAGCAAAGTACAAGCTTTCACTTCCTGGCCTGATCTCACCACTTTCAAAGAGCTACAGAGCTTTTTACACTTCGCCAATTTTTATAGACGGTTCATTCGCAACTATAGCACTATAGCCAGCCCCTTAACATCACTACTTAAGGGGAAACCCAAGAGACTAGCCTGTATGGACCAAGCCAGAGAAGTATTCACCTCACTCAAGCACAGTTTCACCATGGCCCCTATTCTCCGACACCCCGACCCCGATCTCCGATTTGTAGTGGAAGTAAATGCATCTAGTTGTGGAATAGGCGCCGTTTTGTCCCAGCGTCATGGTGACCAGGGTAAGCTCCATCCCTGTGCATACTTCTTAAGGAAATTAACGGTGGCTGAGGGCAACTATGACGTGGGCAACCATGAACTGTCATCCATGAAGGCTGCTCTAGAGGAATGGTGACATTGGCTGGAGGGAGCCACCCTTTCCTAGTCCTTACTGATCATCATAACTCAGAGTACCTCCAAGGGGCCAAGTGCATGAACCCCCGCCAAGCTTGGTGGGCCCTGTTCTTTACTTGTTTTTGATTCTCTTTCACCTATCGTCCCAGTTCTAAGAATGGAAAAGCTGGTGCTCTGTCCCAGCAATATGAAACCAGAAATCCTCTTCCTTTCCCTGAACCCATTCTCCACTCTCAGTCATCCTGGCTCCTGTCCAGTGGAACCTGGTGGAAGAAATCCAGCAAGCCCACACTGTAGAACCTCCACCAGTGACCTGCCCAAGCTATATGCGCCGACCTTGCTTCACCACCATGTCATACAATGGACCCATGAATCTCCCAGCTCCGGCCATCCTGGTATTCACTGTACTGCCCAGCTGATACAGCACAAGTTTTGGTGGCACTCACTTGCTCATGATGTCGAGGAATATGTAAAAAACATGTGCAATATGTGCCCAGTTCCGTACTAGCAGCCAGCTACCAGAGGGGTTATTAGGACCTCTACCCATTCCCTGTCGACCCTGGTCTCACCTGTCTACTGACTTCCTGACAGACCTGCCTGATTCTCATGGATTCACCACCTTTATGGTCATTATCGACTGCTTCTTTAAGGCGTGCAAATTATTTCCCCTCAAAGGACTACTCACTGTCTATAATGTCCTATCAAAATTCAGAACACCAGAGGGTGCCCTCTCCCGAATATTGAGACACCCATGAATGACACTTCCTGGTTTCCCCACGGACATACAAGCAGCACACACATTGTGCTACACAAAGTATTGTCCCCTCGTATACATACCAAGACTTTTGTTTTTGATTTGGATTTATGTGAATGATATTCTGCCTGTTTGATTACCGTTTCGCTCTAGTCTCATGTTTGTCAGATTTGTTTGCTTCTAGTGATTGCTTTCCCAGTTTCCTGATATTTGCTACATTCTCAAACACGTTTTTGCCTGTTGATTCTGTTTCAGGCGAGCCATTACATGACTCTTGTATATGTTGAGTGACAGATCTCGACAGACTCGTCCAATCAGCGGTAAGAATTCCATATTGTGTTTTTTGATTTGTTATTTTGTTTTCTGATTTGTTATTTTGTTTTGCACTTCTGAACCACTGTATACTGGAAAAAAGGGACTTTCCTGGACTTAAAAATAATAAAGAATAAAAATAAAGAAAAAAATGTTTTGTATATTGGAGATAGATCTACACTCTCAACATTTAAATATTTCCTTTGACATAGCACATTTGTTGAAACAATAAATGTTGAAATATATATATTTTTTCATTTATTTGTTAAAACATGATCTTGGCAACAGCAGCTTGTTTTTAAATCAGACCAAAATGCCATCAGTGTTTTCTTACAATGCACACTGTGTCACAGACACTCTGACCACAGCCACTCATCCACGCCCCCAATCACCAGAATACTGAGCACCTACACCTGCACCTAATCACCTGAACACTTTAAAGCACACTCACACCTTAAGACTTTAACTCTAAGACTACAAGACTTTAACCGTCGGCAGATCGCTTTGCTGTTCAGACTACATGACTTCACTGTATGTCTTTTTGTCCTTGTGGTGTTCACACTACGCAACGCTTTGTAAATGATCCACAAGAGGGGGTCACACATCACACCATCTGACAACAACTCTTGTCACTCAACGCTGTCCCCAAACCATGTTTTGTCACAAAAACACACGCGACAGGTGGATCCGGAAATGACGTGAGACTTTCGGTAGAGGTTTGTTTTGAAAATGGACATCGGCAGGAGTCTACCTCTAAATAAATGTTAATTTATTAAAATAAATGTTGTGTCCACACTATTTTTGAAGCCATGTTGCTGCTGCTGCTTTTCTTCTGGTGACCTCAACTCTGTTGACTTGCTCTCTCATTGGCGTGATGTCAAGTCGGCCGACCGTCCCAGATATTTAACATGCCAGATATCTGGATTTTGTCTGCAAGGTGTCAGCGACACGTCAGCGAGCCTCTTTGATGCGTCATTGAGTAGTTCACACATAAAGATTGCCGAGCGCTGATCACCCGCTGATTTTCCCACGATCACAGACCGATCTGTCGGCGAGCTCGTTAATTTGCAAATCGGGCTTAAATCTGGCTCAAAATCCTGTAGTGTGAATGAAGCTTTAGAGTCAGCAGCTGGTATTAACCTTGTGTGTGCTGTAAACATTCTTCATGTCTGTCTTCCTGTGGAATACTATTTGCTACTCCTGCTGCACTCTTCTCTTCTCAAAGTCAAATGTCAAAGTCAAGGAATTTATTGTCACTTCAACCATATATAGTTGATGCAGTACACAGTGAAATGAAACAAGGATCCTCCTAGACCAAAGGTGCTACAAAACAACAAAGACAAAGTACAGGTGATGCAGACAAACATAGAGCTAAACATAGAGATAAAGCTAAACTATACTTAAGGTGCAATCTTTAGAAACTAGACATACAACAGAAGTGCACAGGATGACAAGACAGTGCAGACAAACAGGACATATAACCCCAACTCTGTGCAAACGAATAGTGTTGACAGTGAGTGCAACTATTAAAGTTACATGTAAACATGATCAATGTAAAGTGTAAAGTGTGATGTAAAGTGACACTGCTTAGGATGCTCTCGATGGTCCCTCTGTAGACCATGTAGGTGGTCAGGATGGGAGGTGGAAGATGAGCCTTCCTCAGCCTTCGCAGAAAGTACAGATGCTGCTGGGCTTTCTTAGTGATGGAGCCAGTGTTTAGTGACCAGGTGAGGTCCTCCACCAGGTGAACACCAAGGAATTTGGTGCTCTTGACGATCTCCACGATGGACCCATCGATGTTCAGTGGAGAATTGTCACTCTGTGCTCTCCTGAAGTCAACAACCATCTCTTTCGTTTTCTCCATGTTCAGGGAGAGGTGGTTGGCTTTACACCAGGCTGTTAGCTGTTGCACCTCCTCTCTGTATGCTGACTAATCGTTCTTGCTGATGAGACCCACCATGGTCATGTCATTGGTGAACTTGATGATGTGGTTGGATCTGTGCATTGCTGCACAGTCATGTGTCAGCAGATTGAACAGCAGTGGATTGAGCACACAGCCCTGAGGAGCTCCAGTGCTCAGTGTGGTGGTGCTGGAGGTGCTGTTCCCGATCTGGACTGACTGAAGTCAATCAGGAAATCCAGGATCCAATTGCAAGGGAGGTGTTCAGGCCCAGCAGACTCAGCTTCTCGATCAGAAGCTGAGGAATGATCGTGTTAAATGCTGAACTGAAGTCAATGAACAGCATTCATAGGTAAGTGTCTTTATTGTCCAGGTGTGTGAGGGCTAGATGGAGGGTTGTGGTGATGGCATCGTCTGTGGAGCAATTTGGACGATACGCAAACTACATGGGGTCAAGTGAAGGCGGCAGCAGGTTCTTGATGTGTCTCATGACGAGCCTCTCGAAGCACTTCATGATGATGGGTGTGAGTGCAACGGGATGATAGTCATTGAGACAGGGCACTGGAGACTTCTTCGGCACAGGGATGATGGTGGTGGACTTTAGGCACATTGGGACAATTGCGCTGCTCAGGGAGATGTTGAAGGTGTCTGTAAGATATTTGTTAGCTGTTCTGAACATTCCCTGAGCACTCTGCCAGGAATGTTGTCTGGTCCAGCAGACTTCCATGGGTTAACTCTGTGTAGAGTTTTGCTCACATCGGCTGTGGTGAGACAGAGCACCTGGTCCTCTGGAGAAGGGATGGTCTTCCTCATTGTCATGTCATTTTGTGCTTCAAAGCAAGCGTAGAAGCTGTTCAGCACATCTAGAAGGGAGGCATCACTGTCACAGGCTGGTGGAGCTGCCCTGTAGTTGGTGATGGACTGGATGCCTTGCCACATGCGCAGAGTGTTACTGCTGATCTGGAAGTGGCCATGGATTCTCTGGGAGTGTGCATGCTTTGCCTCCTTGATGCCTTGAGACAGTTTGGCCTGTGCTGTTCTTAGGGCGTCCTTGTCTCCAGCTCTGAAGGCAGAGTCTCTGGATTTTAGCAGCACACGCACCTTTGCGGTCATCCACGGCTTCTGATTTGATCGTGTGTTGATGGACTTGGAGATGGTCATGTCATCGATGCACTTTCCAATGTAGCTGGTCACTGATGACATGTATTCCTCCAAGTCTGTGGTGTCGCCATTGGTTGCAGCCTCCCTGAACATGTCCCATCAGTGCACTCAAAACAGTCCTGAAGAGCAGAAAGGGCTCCTGCTGACCAGGTTTTAACCTGTTTCAGAACCGGTTTGGTGCATCTGACGAGTGGTCTGTAGGCTGGAATCAACATAACAGAGATGTGGTCTAAGTAGCCGAGGTGGGGACGGGGCTCCGCACGATACGCACCGGGAATGTTTGTGTAAAGAACATCCAGCGTGTTCACCCCTCTCAAGTCTCAAGTCCACATGCTGATGGAATTTAGGGAGAACAGACTTGAGATTTGCATGGCTGAAATCTCCGGCGATATTAAACAGTCCATTGGGGTGGGCATTCTGCAGCTCGCTAATAGCTCCGTAGAGCTCACAAAGAGCCTCCTTAGAATTAGCACTGGGTCGAATGTACACTCCGAAAATGAAAGTGGTGGGGAATTCCCGGGGTAAATAAAAAGGTCTGCATCTAACAGTCACAAACTCCAGACACAAGCACAAGTCCTTGCACCATTCTGTGTTGATGTAAACACACACACCGCCACCGCAAGTCTTACCGCACAGAGCTGCATTCCTGTCGGCACGAAACACAGTGAGCCTGGCTAGCTGAATGGCGGCATCCAAGCCACGTCTCCGTAAAAACAAAAACGCAGCAGTCTCTGTACTCACAGTTTATTATCCAGGGAGCAGACATTTGATGAAGTATGGATTGAAGTATGGAGGGAAGTGCCGGTCGGCTAGGGTTTATTTTTAGCCTAGCACGGACACCTGCCACGCTTCTGCTTTCTCGCTCACCGCTTCTGTCGACTCCTCTTCTGGCCACCGGCATCAGGCAACGCCGAGGGCTTGGGACCTGGTCTCCGTAGCAAGCCGAGATCACGAAGCTTTCTCCGTAGGTCATCATGCACATTGGCTGGTGCACGATTTCCATAACTTAGTAGTGTCTGGTGGTCGTACACATGAACACCGTTGTATCTGGTGTCCATATGCCGTGAAAGTCGGGCTATCACAGGACAACAGCACCAACTTTGGTCCGGAGTGGCCACTGCGTGCTACTGCCACACTGCCAATCTTGGGCAGATAAGAGCTTGGATAATAAGATTGTAGAACTTATTGACGGTGTTCATCTTAGTGCGAACCAGATAAGACTGTTTAAGTTATGTTTCATTTACCTCACCTTCTCTACACTGAGTTTTTGCTGCACAAAAAAGTGCACATTTACTCACCTGCTTTGCTCCGGTCTCCATTCCTGGTGTGTTGTGACACTCTGAGAGGGTAAAGCAATTTGTTTTGGAACATTTATGATTAAGATCTATATTTAGATTTAAAATTTACACTGAAAATTAAAACAATTATTTGATATGAGGTGCTATCCACATGCATCTGAAAGCCATGCCTCAAATGTTTAAAAAAGTTCTTACAGACAGCAGGAGAGCGAAGCTCCTCATGTTCTTTTACAGCACAGGAATAGCTGCCTGCATTCCAACTACTTAAATACAGTTCATTTCTGTCCTGGTCAGTAACACGCTGTCCGTTCTTGTACCAGATGTAAGTGGGGTTGTTAGACAGAGTGCAGGTAGTGATGCAGCTCAGCTTCTTCATCCAGATATACGAGTCTGATACTGTAACCTTCAGATCTGCAAATATTAAATTAGGTTCATAATTACTTTCATTTACTTCATCTGTGTAAATGTAGGTAAATAAATGTATAGTAGTGTGACATTACCTGTGACAGACAGAGTGACTCCAGGTTCGCTGGTGTATTTTCCTGTAGAATCATCAGTGTAGAATCTGAACCTGTATGTTTGAGCGTCTCTCTCTCTCAGGTTAGTGATTCTCAGACTACAGTCATTCTGGGAGCTCTGTGTGTACTGCACTCGACCCTGATACTCCTCATCTTCTCTCACATCCTCAAGTTTTTTAATGAACCACAACACTTCAGTAACCTTGTGATTATTAGGGAAGGTGTAATAACTGTGTAGGTCCACTGATGAGCCAATCAGAGAGCAGACAGTCTGAGTGGAATAAGTTACACTCCAGCAGCTCTTCTCATCAAAAACACCTGAAACACACAAAATTAATTTTAGATTAAGAAAGAAAGAAAGAAAATTAAAGCATGATTTGCATGTGAGTTTATAGCAATCTAACAGACATGACAAAAATGTAAAAAATAAAAAAATTTAAAAAAATAACAACAAATTAGTTTTGATCTTTTACTCTCTTTAGAAAGAACTTTTCACGAGACCAGGAGAAAAAAAGGACTTTATGGGCTTCTGTAGAAAAATTTGTATTGTTTTGTACAACAGCTCCTCACTCTTTGTTCATTCTTGCAGGCATACACAATTGCCCATGCTCTTAACACTATTCATACATTACACAGATATACACTTTAAACAAACACATCAGAACACTCTAGACAGTCTAAAATGATACTGACAATAAAAATGATACAGTAACTAATGCAATCACTTATTTACATCCATTATTCTGCTTTATTTTGTAACCATTGTGCTCATAGCTAGCATTTGCTGCCACTGTTTGATTATACAGCATGTGTTACATTTGTCATGTTATCAGTGTATTAACAACCGCTATATGTCTTGTTTGGTATGTTTGCATTTGTTGAATGATTTCCTGAATGATGAAAGCATTTCATTACATTATAACAAAATTTTTCAAAAACTTCAGAAAAAGTGTGAATCCATGTAACCATGTAATTAATATGCTAATTAATGTCATATGCAGAGAATATATCCTGCACTATGACAACATTTACCAGGAGAAAACATTTTGGGGTTGGACAAGCCAGAAAGGATTAAAACAGTATGATACTGATGCAACAGGGGTTGAACTGAGTCAGCAAATCAAGCCAGGGACTTGACTACACAGTAAGATTGGTTCACACAAAGACTCAGACTCCAGCCTTTGACCCGCCATAAACCACCTCTTCACTCTTCAAGCACTTTCACTTCATTCACCATCCTGAGTAGTCTCCTGAAATACAACTCAAAAGCTGTCCAGTCTACCAACAAATTCACCTGGAGACCTACCAGTCAAACAAAGCAATGACAGATTTCCCCATCCAAAGAGACCATGCAAACACAATTACAGAACCTCTAGAAATCCTGAACTGGTGAACTTAAACACAGTTAAGTTTAAAACCGTACTAAAGAACTAACAGAAGCTTAAATTAATGGTTGATGGTTCATTCACTTCATAGTTTGAGGTATACCATACATTGATAAAAACATGCATTCATCCTCTTCTATGCGGCAGTGTGCTGGGGAGGCAGCATAAAGAAGAAGGACACCTCACGTCTGGACAAGCTGGTGAGGAAGGTGGGCTCGATTGTAGGCTCAGAACTGGAAAGCCTGACATCAGTGGCAGAGAAGAGGGCGCTGAGCAGGCTCCTGTCCATCATGGACAATCCACTGCATCCATTGTACAACATCATCTCCAGACAGAGAAGCAGCTTAAGTGACAGGTTGCTGTCATTGCCCTGCTCCACTGACAGACTGAGGAGGTCGTTCCTCCCCCATGCCATGCGACTCTTTAATTCCACACAGGGTGGGAGGAGTCAGTGCTGACACTACTCTTCTCTCTGTATTGGACTGTACAATAAAACACATACTACACACTACACACAATACACTCCGGTTTATACATGACTCTCAATAAACTGAGATTTGCACAGGACTCATAAACACGCAGTTTTTGCACATAACAGTTTTTGCACATCGAATAGGTCTGTAACCTTAAACACTTGTTTTGCACATTACTTATCTTGTTTTTCATCTCATTCTCCCTATTTATTCCTAAATCTCTGTATTTAGTATTTTTCTGCTATATTTTCTTATATTGTTATATTATACTATATTTTGTAATATTTTATATTTTGTTATTTGATATTTTATATTTATATATTTGATCCAGAGGCCTTGCACCGTAGGTGCAGAAGCCCTATTGTTTCCATTAGAATTTATGTTTTTTTTGGGGGTTTTTTTTTCAACCTTTCAGGGCATTTTGGACCCCTTAACATGCTCAAAAACTCTTGAAAATCAGCAGACAGATTGAAAATCTGCGGCCATTAGGACGTCACCGTGGCTCGGCCCTGGGCGTGGCACACACCCGTTCCAGCGCCCCCTGGAACATCTTGCTGCATAGCTGATACACACTTGCATGTATCCATGTACAACTTGGTACTTGTCATTAAGTCTAATCCACAGGAAGTGAGTTATTTTGAGTTGTTTGCAAAACGCACCCAATGAAATTTGAAATACTCCTCCTAGGGAATTGATACAACCGCCACCAAACCCAGGCTAATATGATCTCAAGACATTGATACAACCGCCACCAAACCCAGGCTAATATGATCTCAAGACATTGATACAACCGCCACCAAACCCAGGCTAATATGATCTCAAGACATTGATACAACCGCCACCAAACCCAGGCTAAAATGATCTCAAGACATTGATACAACCGCCACCAAACCCAGGCTAATATGATCTCAAGACATTGATAATGCAAAATTGATGAGGGATTTTTGATATCTCAAACTGTTCAGCCGTGAGAAGCCCTTAAACTTATGGCGAATAAAATGAAACAGGAAGTGGCTAATAACTTCTGTGTATATTAAGTGATCTACATGAAACCTTAGGATTATGTTAAGCATTGATAGCTGATCACACTGATATGACAACTATGAGTCTCGGCAACTGGCAGCAGGAAGTGTGTCACTTTTTGAAATCTCTAATATTTTCTCCCTTACTTTCACCTGATTTGGTTCAAAATCAGTCAGAATAATGTCAAGACATGGCTGATGTGAAACTGTGAAGGAATTTTTGATACCTTGAATCGTGTTACGATTTACATGAGAACATAATAGTAGAAAATGAATCTTCTCATATCTTACGAGTGGAAAGGCCTAATGTTCCAAAATATTTCACATAGAGAGTGCAAATGTTTATGAGAAAGGACAGTGTGGCTGGTCCCCGGGTGTGGCACAGGGCTGTCACAATGCCCCCTGGAACTTTGTCAGAAATATAGCTGCACAGCTCATCTTCCCTTGAACATATATGCATGAGAGCTGGTATACATTTAGTTCTCATTGAGCTAAATGACGTTCATCCACCTGTCATGGGATCTGCTTAACAGGAAGTCAGTTATTTTGGGATGTTTGAAAAATGCACCCAATGGAATTTGATATACTCCTCCTAGGGGATTTGTATGATTTTGACCAAACAGGGTCGAATACGATCTGAAGACATCTAAAGTTCTAAAGTTGATAAGGGATTTTTCATATCTCAAACGGTTCAGCCGTGAGGAGCCCTTAAACATATGGCGAATAAAAGGAAACAGGAAGTGGCTAATAACTTTGGTGTATATTGTGTGATGTACATCAAACCTCAATTTTATGTTAAGAGAAGAAAGCTGATCACATGGACATGACTACTGTCAGTGTCAGTCATAGTGCCACCAACTGGCAGCAGGAAGTGTGTCACTTTTAGTTTTCCCTTACTTTCACCTGATTTGGTTGAAAATCAGTCAGAATAATGTCAGGACATGGCTGATGTGAAACTGTGAAGGAATTTGTGATATTGTGAATATATAACACAATACTCTGATATTGTGAATATATACCTAGAGGCTCTTATCCCATTATTTTATTTTTTTTTACAATATTGCTTCATTTTTACAATTCATATATACAGAGTCAACCAAAAAATGTATATACACTTCAGGAAAAGAAAAATAGTATGATGTAAATAATATTAGTATAATATTAATAATATCATCATCATATAAATCAATCTATAATGTATAGCAATAAATTTAGTAATACAATATTTATACAAATTTTTGTATTAAAAATTTCTTAAATTCTGAAATGTGTATACATTGTATAAATCTGTATACATTGCATACAAATGTATACATGTGTATACATTTTTCTGGGTGACTCTCTCTCTCTCTCTCTCTCTCTATATATATATATATATAAATAAATAAACTGATATAGTAATATAGTTTTAGAGTGAGAGTCATTGTCCCTTTGGACATTGCTATGATCTATTTCATTACACCCAAACTGTCCCTTTTGTCCTTATATAGTTTAGAAGGAAAGTCAGTTTTCGTTTTACCTTCAGTGGACTTTGCTGTGATCACTTTCAGTACACCCAAATTGTCACTCTTGTCCTTTTGGTATTTCCCCTTTTAATGCATGTACCCACTGTGCTCACTGTGTCTGGTGCGCCTGGGCGGCAATGGCACCATGTAGTGATGGCCCATAGTGCGAGGGCCCGTCATTGCTGCTTGCAGCTATATTTTATGTTTTATATTTTGTTATTTGATATATTTTTTGTTATATTTTTTTACCCTAATTTGGGTATTTTAGTTTTTTTTTTTTTTGCTATATTTTGTTATATTGTTATATTCTGCTATATTTGGTAATATTTTATGTTTTTATTATTTGATATATTTTTTTGTTATATTTTTGTACCCTAATTTGGGTATTTTAGTATTTTTGTTATATTCCTTCCTATTTTATCTATTACCTGTGTTTGTGGATACTGCTGGAAACTGTGAATTTCCCTGTATTCTGTGAATAAAGTATCTATCTATCTATCTATCTATCTATCTATCTATCTATCTATCTATCTATCTATCTATCTATCTATCTATCTATCTATCTATCTATCTATCTATCTATCTATTCAAAACCCTTCTTTGTTGACGTTTGTGTGTGTTTGTGTTAGTTTAGTTTCATGTATTAACGAAGTCACATCACTGATTAAGGGAAAGTGTCCTGTTATTGTGCTCTTAATATAGCGTTTTCACTAGATTTCAGATTTTATCGCCAGTGGCCACGGAGGTAACATCCCATGCAGAATTAATAAATAAACTATGTTCAATTTATCACTGGACGAATAGAATCAACCGTGGAAATATTAAATTTGCAACATTTCTCACTCTGAGCTGATCAGACAGTTTCTCATACTGGTGGAGAATGAGGGCAGTTCAGTGTAAATTACAAATTCCCCATCATTATTAACAGAGTTAATATTTAATTATTTAATAAATCATTAATTTAAGCATTAAATGATACACACCATCACATCACTGATTTTAAGCATTAAAAATAATGAAATTAAGTCTCCATTTCAGAAACAATGCTTTGAGTAAATCATGATATTTTTAATGACTGTAATATGAGTTACTGGTTTCAGTTGGATGCTGAGGGACAGATTTGACACTTACACACTGGAGGAGAGCGGTGTTCAGTCCCAAACACCTTACAGGAGTAGCTGCCTTTATCAGATCCACTGGTGGAGTCAAGAACAATGGTGGAGTCATTTGTGTATTTGAGGTAATCACCATTCCTGTACCAGTAGATAATGTGTGTGTTGAGTCTGCAGGTGGCGCTACAGGTCACTTTTACTTCTCTCTGTCCCACAGTGTTAGGATCCACCTTCACCTGCAAGTCTACAATTATGTATCAAATCACTGTAAATACATACTACAAATCAAAGTATACTACAATAAAGTGTGTGTTTGTGTGTGTGTGTGTGTGTGTGTTACCTGTAACAGTCAGTTGTACTCCAGATGATGCTGATATCCAGTCACTGCTCTGTGTTTTAAATCTAAAGTTATAAACTCCAGAGTCACTCACTCTCACATTCCTCACTGTCAGCTCACAGTCAGACCACCAGGTGCTTACAGACACTCGTCCTGAGTATTCTGGATCGTTGTTCAGGTCTCGTGGTTCTCCTTCAGAGCTCTGGACTCGATACCACTCTCTCTCTGTGACTGTGGACTGATCAGGTTTTGTAAAACTACAGGGGATTTTTACTGTAGATCCAGTAACAACACAGAGACTCTGAGAGGAGAGAGTTACACTGTGCTGAGTCTGAACTCCTGTAACACACACACACACACACACACCAGAAGCACAAAGTAAAATGAGTTACATAACATAAAGTAATAACTTGTGCACTGACCAGCAAGACTGTAACCACAGTGTACTCTGATGCTGCTATTCTCAGACACACATAGCGAGTGAACAAAGAACATGTGAAAACAACAATAAAAACAGAACTTAGTTTGAAAACGCCCATTCCAGATAAGAGAATTTACAGTACAAATTCACTCACACAGAAAAAGAAAGCTGCCAGACATGAATGCATTATATAACAGATTCATAACCAAATGTAGTGATGTGATCATGTAAACATAATATAATGATTTGATATATTTATGTTACAAAAACATTTGCACTAATCCATTTTCTTTGTTTTACTCTCCAACATCCTACAAATGTTCTTCTCTACACCCAAATCGTGTCAAATTTATAAAATATTTCCAAACACACAGACATGTGGAGAACTTTTTCTGAATTATTGCAGTAGAAACACAACAGCACAGTAAAACAGGAGAGAGAGATGAAATATGGGAAAAGTTTACCTGTCAGTAACATGAGGATCGCTGCTACTGTAATATTTCTCAACATTCTGGAAAACATCAGCCTTCAGACAGCTGACACTCGAAGATCCACCACGTGTAGAATTTACACCAAAAATATCCTCATAAATACAAAATGAATCGATCTTATAATGAATATTAACGGTCTTAATCAGCCTGTTCCTCCTTCACTCGTACTGTACTTGTAAGCAGTTGTGAGCTTCTTTATGACTCTAACAGTAAAGAGAGGGAAGTTGAGAAGCGCATTGTGTCATGACACCTCCCGAATTTAGCTTACTCTCTTCCTTTTCAATGAACGAGAACAGTGTGATGAACGCCCTTTCTTACACTAGCGCCCGTTATTTTGTGCTTTAAAAACTCGTCTCTATAACTTAAGTATTTTCCTTCAGCAGAGACAGCATAGTGTTCTTCTTAGATCCAGGAAATTATACAGGAATTATCAGATTTATAGGCAAAGTATGTTTTTATAAATTTTGTGGTGACCCTCAAAAGTACAGACATAAAATAACTACACTATACATTTAATTTACAAACAGTGTTATAGAGAAAAATTAAATAAAGACCACAATATACAGAGTATGAGACAGGCTAGTTATATACTATACAAATAGTGATCCTGTGCTTTTGGGAAAGATCGGAATTAATGTTGGAATATCAAGGGAACCACCTACCAACACCCTAACAACCACCTTGGTTAGCATAGCAACCAGCTAGCAACACCATAAAAAGAACCTGAAATATCATATCAAACAACCAGCAACATGCTAGCAAACCACTTGGTTACAATTTGGTTAACACAACAACCACTGAGATAGCACAGCATCCACCTAGCAATACCATAAGTAGCATGCAGCATGCAGCTCTCTACTGGCAGGTCTACCTCTGAACACAATTCATCCTCTACAAATGATCCAAAATGCAGCTGTGTGACTTGTTTTCAACCAACCTAAGTTCTCACACACCACCCCACTGCTGCTCTCCTCCACTGGCTTGCGGTAGCTGCATCAAATTCAAAACACTGATGCTTGCCTACAAAGCCAAGAATGGCCCAGCTCCTTTTTACCACAAAGCTCTTATTACTCCTCGCTCTGCACCTCGCTCCCTCTGATCCACTAGCACTGCTCCACTGGTCCCACCATCTCTCAGGGTGAGAGGTAGGTATACATCTACACTGTTCTCTACACTGTATGTCACTCTGGATAAGGTCTGTCAAATGCCAGAAAAGTAAATGTATACATGAAATATCATAGCAACCAACCAGCAATATGCTAGCAAACCACTTGAATACCCTAGCAACCAACTAAGTTAGCATAGGATCCACTTAGCAACACCCTAGAAACCAAATAGGGTTGCCATCCTTCCGTTATACTATAGGATTGTCATGTATTGAAAAATAAATCACTGCATCCCTTGTAGATTCAATAAGGAAGATGGTTTGTCCCATATTTCTCCTACACGTTGTTTCATACACACCAAGTAGTACACCAATACTCACCAAAGAGCATTGTCTCAAAGCAGCTTCACATAAGAAACAACATAAGAAAACAACAAACATATAAACAAACAGTCCTAGATGTTATCCCTAGTGAGCAAGCCTGAGGTGACTGAGGCGACTGTGGCAAGGGAAAACTCCCTTAGATGGTATGAGGAAGAAACCTTGAGAGGAACCAGACTCAAAAGGGAACCCATCCTCATTTGGGTGACAGTGGAGAGTGTGACTATATTGTGCATTTATGTATAGTCAATTGTGTGATGCCGATACAGCATGTGTAGAATGTTATGTAAATTAATAAGGAGGTTGCTGTCATCCACATAAGGTTGGCAGCATTGCTTTGAATACCCCAATCCTCACAAAGCAGAACCTGGCTGGAGCTGGTCCATCTCTGGATGCCACTGGACCTGGCACAGTCTCTGTATGCGTCGGGATGGGTAGAAGAAGGGAAACAAGTGGAACAGAATTAGCATAGCTGCTGTTCATAATATTAGCAGCACTAGATGATAATTTGCATTTAATCAGATGTACTGGAGTACAAGGTTATGGGATGTGTTAAATGTATGCCAGGCTAAAGAGATAAGTCTTTAGTCTACGTTTAAACAGGAAGGCTATTCCAAAGTTTAGGAGCTAAGTACGAAAATGCTCTACCCCCTTTTGTAGACTTTGATATTCTGGGAACTACCAGAAGTCCGGAGTTTTGTGATCTTAAAGAGCGTGGTGGATTGTAACGTGTTAGAAGACTGGCTAGATACGTGGGAGCTAAACCATTTAGAGCCTTGAAAGTAAGTAGTTCTAGTTTATAGTCAATTCTAAGTTTGGTGAAACAGGTAGCCAGTGCAGGGATGATAATATTGGGGTTATATGATCATATTTTCTTGATCTGGTAAGAACTCTGGCGGCTGCATTCTGGACTAACTGTAGCTTGTTTACTGAAGATGCAGGACAACCACCTAGTAATGCATTACAATAGTCCAGTCTGGAGGTCATGAATGCATGAACTAACGTTTCTGCATCAGATACAGATAAAATGTTCCCAAGCTTGGCAATATTTCAAAGATGGAAGAAGGCTGTTTTTGTAATATTGGAAATATGATTTTCAAAGGAAAAGTTGCTGTCTAATATTACGCCTAGGTCTTTCATTGTTGAGCTAGTAGTAATAGTACATCCTTCTAAATGCAATGCGAGAGCTTCTGTGTACTGGTTTTTGGACCAATAAGTAATATCTCTGTCTTATCAGAATTTAGTAATAGAAAATTATCCAATCTTTAATATCTTTAAGACACTCAGTTAATCTAGATAAATTGGATATTTCATCTGGTTTCGATGAGATATATAACTGGGTATCATCGGCATAACAATGGAAACTAATCCCATGCCTTCTAATGATGTTACCCAATGGAAGCATGTATACCGAGAAAAGCAGAGGTCCTAAAACTGATCCTTGTGGGACCCTGTATTTCACTGGCACTACACTGGACAGTTCTCCATTTAAATCTACAAAATGGTATCGATCTGACAGGTAGGATCTAAACAATTTTAATGCCTGTCCCTGCCTACCTATGTGATTTTGTAAGTGAGCTAAGAGAATGTTATGATCTATAGTGTCGAATGCAGCACTAAGATCAAGCAGGACTAAAATGGAGATGCAGCCTTGGTCCGAAGCTAAAAGCAAGTCATTTGTGATTTTAACTAGTGCAGATTCTGTACTATGATGGGGCCTGAAACCTGACTGAAATTCTTCAAGGATATTCTTTTCCTGTAGGAAAACCAATATTTGTAGGAATATCCAATATTTTGTTCCTGATACTATCAATTTTTTCAGTGAAGAAATTCATAAAGTCCTCACTATTAAACTGTGATGAAATACTCTCCAGAAATCTAATGTTTGAATTTAGTAAATCTATAAATGCGAGTCCTAACACATCGTTAGCATCATTTACATGAATGTTAAACACTTTGCACATTTACTCTCAGATCTTTCGATCAGTTTTGACAAACTCATAAAGAAAATCAGGGTACGCATGCCAGTGTTTTTTGTTACACAAGGATGCCATTCGGACTCAGTTCAGCCCCTAGCTGCTTCCAGAAAATAATGTCCACCATCTTGGCTACTGTACCTGGCATCACCATCTACCTTGATGATGTTATTGTCCATGCTCCGAATGCAGCGATGCATGAACAGTGCTTGAGGGCCACTTTTGCTGCTCTCAGTCAACATAACCTGACACTTAATGTGGATAAATGCTTCTTGGCGCTACCTTAGGTTGACTTTGTTGGCTTTCGCGTCTCAGCTGCGGGCCTTTCGCCATTGCACTCCAACGTTGAGGTGCCAGAGCCTTCGTGTACTGGTCAAGTTGCATCATTTCTAGGGATGACAACATACTACATGCGTTTCCTGCCTCAGTATTCCACTATTACATACCCTCTCCGCCAGCTGCTTAAAAAAGATGCTCCCTGGATTTAGTCTCCGGCCTGTTCTAACGCTGTGCGCGCACTTAAGGAACTGTTAACCAGCCCCCCTGTCTTGGCCCATTTCAGTCTTGACTGTCCCACACTGGTCACTTGTGACGCTTCGGCTACCACTGCTGGCACCATTCTGCTGTCCCGTTCTGTGCCACCACCCATTGCCTCCTGTCATGTGGGTGAAGAAAAGGACCTTATTCAACTAGTGCATACACCCCTCACTGCTTTTGTGTCCTTAGAGGAACTCACAGAGGAGTCGTCTGCTGATCCCACCCTCTCTGCTGTCTGCGAGTATGTCCTGGGGAGCTGGTCAGCTCAAGTTGCCATGGAAATCCAGCCATATGCCCGAGTGAAACATGAATTGTCATGCTGGAATAATACATGCTTGGCCCGCAGACACTGTGCAGTTATTCCCGCTAAACTCAGAGGACGAGTGCTGGCCATGGCCCATGAGGGTCATCTCAGAATTATTAAATTGAAGCAGCATTGTAGGGACATCATATGGTGGCCAGGGTTAGATAAAGACATCGAACAGCTCGTTCGGGACTTTACCCCGTGTGTTCTCAGTGGTAAAACTGGCCTGCCACCTCCACCGCCCCTGGGGGCTTTGCCCTGGCCAACTCAGCCTTGGGACCACATTCAGCTGGATATCTGCAGTGAACTCCGTGACGTGCCCCACCATTTGCATTTCCTGGTAGTTGTCTACGATCTTCACTCAAAGTGGCCAAAGGTTGCACCTGTGGGCTCCGTCATGTCCAGCTCCATCAGCTTTTTTGGAGTCACTCTTGCCCAGTGGGGCCTGCCCAGCACCCTGATGACAGACAATGGCCCTCAACTGGTGTCTGCTGAGTTTACCAGTTACATTCAAAGCAAAGGGATCAAACATATTTGAACGGCTTATTATCACCCACAGTCAAACGTGGGCGTGGAGCGATTCAACCAATCATTGAAAATGGTCTGAGAGCCCATTTGGCAGAAGGTTGCCCTTTTAATGATGCCTTGTCTCAGACTCTGATACACTACAGAGCAGCTCAGCATGCCACCACAGGGGTGTCACCAGCAAAATTGATGCTAGGGCGGGAGTTGAAACTGCCCTTACATAGACATTTCCTTGTCGGACTGGGTGCGAGTCCAGCGGTCGCACCAGAGTAACAAACTTCACACTCTCTGGAAAAAGCCACAACAAGTACGAAGGCAGTTAGGTCCAGCTACGTTCCAGTTATCGAATGGTTCCTGTTGGCATGCCAGTCGACTTCGGAAAGTGCAGTGCCCTTCTGGAGAGGATCAGTTGAAGGACGTTAGGCTCTCCCGCTCCCTGCTCAGTCCACCATGTCCACTGTTTAGGGCACAGCATCCAGTGCCTCCAAATGCAAACAACGGATCTTGCACCTCCTGCAGAACCACAAGGTCGGCCTGCAAAATCACGCACCTGGCCTGTACGTTTTCAGGACTACTTGACATCGTTTCATGCTTAGTTCCTGGGGGGGGGGGGGGGGGGTGAGGTTACATGACTAGCATCCTGATGTTTGTTGTGTTAATGGATGTCTGTCACTTTAAGAGTTTTACAAAATGGGAAGTGATGTAAGGCTTCCGGATGTGAAAATACAGTTGAATTAATAGTTCTGTTTTGGATAATAAAGAGACAAGGAAAGTTTGTAAACGAGTCATCTTTCCAGATAGAACAGTCTGGCAAGTTAAACAGTAGCTATTATAATTGTAATCTAATGTATGACTTACCAGTCAGATGGTGCGCAGTGTCCTAGAGATGTTGTCTGAGAGGACTGCTGCTCCAACTCTGCTTGGGTGCAGGCCATCAGAACGGTAGAGCCTAGGATGCTCCCAGAAAACATTCCAGTTATCGACAAAGGGTAATTTCTGGTCTTGACACCAAGACTGTAACCATTCATTAAAAGCAAATAGCCTACTGAATCTCTCAATTCCTCACTGGAACGTGGGAAGTGGTCCTGACACGATGATCCTTTTCATGGGCGATGTGGCGTGAACCTTCTCCACCAGGCTCCTGAAGTCCTGATCTCCGTCTGTCTCAGCCTGATGTTGTTTGTGCCAGCATGGAGGACCACAGCTCCAATGTTCTTATTCAGGATCGCGGGTACCTGTGCAGCGACATCAACAACACGAGCACCAGGAAAACAGCAAGTGCGCACCTTACCTTTAGCCGCTGTAGCATGGATGTGCCGGACGATGGAGTCTCTGAAGATCACCGCCTCACACTCCGTCTCGCGACAGGGAGCGAAGCGGTTGCGGGTTGAGATCTCGAAAACGGATGGCGGCGGAGGGGGAGAGGTCCACGCCTAGGGCTTGGCTCGTGTCATCCGCTGCTGCTGCATCCAGGCTCCGTGGTACTCCGGCGCTGGAGTGAACGAAACCTGGGCGGGCCGCGTCCTAGGTGCGCTGGGCCTGGGCAGAGAAACACGCGGAGTTGAGGTTGTGGGAGTGTTTGTTTCACGCCGTGGATTTACCTTGGACAGGTAAGTGTCAGTCCGGGAAGATTCCAGCGCAGCTTTCCACTGTTGCAGCTGGGCCTGCTTCACCTGTAGGTCACGGATCTGCTTCTCCATGGCCTCCAGCTCCAAGTCCACCAAGTGCAGCTCGAAAGAATCCTCACCCTACACTGCAAGGCAAACCCACAACCAACATAGTGTTAAAGAGCAGTAGTACAACAGAGATAATTGGTGTGAAAAACGTAAACAAACTTGTGGTAGCCAGGCTAACAGGTTAGCATGCTAGTGGGCTAACCGGCTATAAGCGGGTGGTCTGGAAAACAAATAAAACTTGTGATATAAAAATGGTTTGGAATGAGAATATTATGGGATTATCTCATGATATTCTGAGACTTATAGAATATAATGCGAATATTATTATTATTATTATTATTATTATAATGGGACTATCGGCTAATAAAGATATTATAAAAAGTTATAATATGAGACTGTATTTAAGATAAAAATCTAGAAAATTTTGTGAAATTTTAGGTCAGCTTGGTGGGGCTCAGAAAAACATGTCTGCACTCAATTGATTCTGGCTATCCCAGTTAGCATAAAATTGTACAGTTTACCTTGGAGCACACAGCAGGTGATAAAATATATAAACAAAATCCCCATATATCCTCCTCAGGGGAAAACTGAGGTAAAATTTACTGAGGGATTTCTCTCTGTTCTATTTATCTAATTAAATGATGACAGTTTTTCTAAACAGCATTAACTAACAATAAAAATCCATAAAATAATTAGTCTCTTAGGCTTAACTGTCTCGACTGAGATGCTGAAAGGACGCTAGTGCAGGTTAATTGGTTTAAGACATTTCCAAGCAAAAGAAGGAAAACACGATGAATTGATTAAAAAGTGCCTCATGACACAATTATATTGACAGATATGGTGAATTTGATGATGATTTTTCCACAGTAAAATTGCTTGATCTTTATTGGAAACATGGAGTAGGTGATTATAAAGTGATGTGAATTAGCTTGATCAACTAACAACTTAAATTTTTTTATTTTATTATGAATTGAAAAATGTCTCCTGGGTGAATTAGATTGACATATATGGTTATTTTGTAAAGTAATTACTTCACAAGGGCCATCAATAAATTACCATTTCACAGAAAACTCAGGAGTTTCCATGCCATGTGACCCAGTGACTCCGAACCTAAGCAGAATTGTATTACTTTCAGAATTGAAGAAGACACACCTCTTTTGATTGCATTTGAGGGAATGTTCTAATTTATATTAATATTTTTATAGGAATATTAATTTATTTCAATAGCTTCAGCCTCGGATGAAATCCAACCCAGCTGCATGGGCTCTGGTCCCTCCTCTTGGAACTTTATGGCATAATCCGCAGCCGAGTCGAACCGAGACATCCTGGCCTCCTGCTGGATATTTAAATACCTCCAGTAGTAACCCCGCAAAATAGTTAATGGACGTCCTTAACTGTGGGTTCATGATCCCAGACTGCAGAGGCCCAGTCCAACACTCTCCCTGTTAGCAGTGAGAGAAAGAAGGCACATTTAGCTGTCTCGTCCTGATAAGTGCCAGGCTGGAATGCGAAGTAGTTCTTACACTGTCGAAGAAATCCGTGACAATGGTCTGCAGAGCCATCAAACTTTTCAGGGAGCGGCATCCGAAATGATTCACTTTTGCCATGTTCGATGTCTTCTCCGTTTGAATTAAATATACACTCATCATTATAAAAACTACAAAGCTGCAGTGAATTTTTTACTTTCAATTAATATTAACGACATAGACAGCAGCAGGTATACAATATCAGGCTGCTGTCACTGAACTATGGCACAGATATAACATTGATACTGATATACTTATTGATATTTTTCTTTATTTATGGTCATTTAAGACATAACAGACTGTGGTTAGGTGAATACTAAACAGATAAGATGGACATTCTGACATAATTTTGTGTGTAATTGCAAACAACCGTAAAAAGAGAACTTAATTCTCTACTCGCACATGGTTTGAGAGGCAGCATGCGAATTCAGAATTCAGTTCTCCTTTGTAGCCTATTGCACTACATGACTAACGTCTGGTATAAAAATTAAATATACCTAGTGTGCCAAGTGCATCTAATTGCCCTGTAAGCTCATTATAAGTGAATGATAATATTGAACATACAAACATACTATTCTCATCCTATTTTCAGGAAGGTACAGTCTATGCAAGGAACTGCCACACTGCCATTTTGTCTTGTCATACAACCTTTTGAGTTTTGCCTTAACTCATAATCAAAACATTAATAGTAAACATGGGGCAACATAATTCCAGACCTCTATTAGCTATACAGTGGCACCTCGGTCCTCGACCACCTGTGTTTGTATTTTCGGTATTCGATTCGAATTTTTAAGTCAATTTCACCTCGGTGTATGAAAATATTTTTTCGGTGTACGACTCGACCATCAGGAATGCCAGTTCTTGATTTATACAGGATTGCGAATATCAACATAAATAAAACAAAATAAAATAAACGTTTGACTAACAGGGTAGGATGGTAATCTTATTGCAGCATTCCACTGTATTGCAAAGATGTGTATAGCATTTGAGTAATGAACAAGCCAAATATGAGTCTTCCTGATCACACACACACACACACACTTGTCCTCTGATCCTCGCTCTGCAACACCGCGGTCTGTGGGTTGAAGAACGCGCTGAAGGACAAGGAGGAGCCAAAGGCTAAAGCCCCCCTAAAAATGGCCTAGCGACACCCATGCTGCACACGCTTTCCATGTGACGTACCCTACGATTTCAGGCCCTTATGCACAGCAATAGCCTGCTAGAAGTAATTTTGTAGGGCTCTACATGCCCGTCATGACCAACTGCACCCCTGAGCTGTGAGCCACCTTGAACTTAAAGATACCAGCCTGCTGTCATCCTTCATGCCATGGGGCCATTGAAGTGGGGCAAGATTGGAAAAGAGGGTAAAATGGCATCCCAGCAAGTAGTATTAGAGGCTGAGGACATGATGGCCAGACACTCTTTCTCAATTGTGCTGTACTTATTCTCCCTCAGCAAGACCTAAGCATCTTGTTGATGTACATTGCAGCTTAAAGTTAACTTAAATTGAGCTGCACCTAAACAATTGAAACAGCATTGACACACCAAAACAGACCAATCCCTGGGCACCTAGACCACCAGAGTGCTCATGTTGAGTACAGTCTTGAGATCCTTCTGAATCACATTCATTTTGGTCAAGCCACCGGTATGGGCAGCTGTGTATGGAGGCATCTCCAAGTGACCTGGTCGAGGCAAAAATACAGAAAATTCCATTTTGTGCTCTCTGGGACAGTGAAAGATGGTCTCTAAAGGGGACTTGGATAAACTAGGACATGCTTTTTGGACCTACCCGTGGCTCCTATCTCTCTGGATCCACCACAGTCAAAGCCACATGGATCCGCCTCTCTCTACAGCATCAGGAGACTGAGGTGGTATATTTGAAGTGTCTCCATCCATTCACCTGACTTAATACTTGACTTCTCCAATACTCTGTGTAACATAAAAGGGTCCTTGCAAAGGGTCCTAGCAAAAGTCATTTAGAGCTAGACATGAGTAGTAAAACAACTTCCTACATTCCCATCGCCAAGTATCCCATCATACCTTCAGGATTGATGTTCTTGTGCCTGACGCAAATTCTCCTATGTTGTAACTTAAGGTGTGGAGTTTTGCTTTCAGGTCAAGAACAAACTGAATTTCATTCTTGCTGGTAGAAGGTCCCTTCTCTCAATTTTCATTAATGACGTCTTGGATGCTTCAAGGCTGTGTCTGTACACTAATTTATATGTAGGCTTGCAGGACCTCTGGTACTACAAATAACAGGAAATCAATATACTTATCTCAATTACATGCATCTTCATGAATGAAATTGCAAGTGATATTTTTTAGTATTTGATTAAACTGTTCAACCAAACTGTCTGTCTGTTGACCATAGACTTGAGCATTTTCTGAACCACACATATCTGTAGTTGAGCCACCAATATGGGCAACTGGGCAACTACACCTGCAGAAGTCCCAGTGTGGTGTTCTGTGAGGTCAAAGTAGAGTTAAAAAAATCCCCTTGTTCTCTGCGACAGTGAAATTTAGTCCCTAAAAAAGACCAGGGTAAACTGAGCCATGCATTGTGGACTTACCCCTGGTCCCAGCATTGTCAGAGCCACACAAGTCTGCCTCACGGGTTCAGGAAACTGAGGTGGTATGTTCGGTAATGGTAGTCTTTATCCATTCACCTGACCATTCACCAAACTTCTCATACTTGCTGTGATATTAAAGGGTCCTTGCCACTTTCCAAGTCATTTAGAGTTGGCAGGGAGAGTAAAACACAGTTCATGTTATATTAATTAAGGTTTGGAGTTTTGCTCTCAGGTAAAGAACATTCTACAATTCATGTCTGTCATATAAAAATAGTGCCCTTGTCAGTCAGGGATCTCAAGTCAGGAGATAATGTGGAAGCGTCCATGCTAAGATGTTGCATTCATTTTAATGGCTTAAAGTCCATGGGCATCGCTGGGACATTTTTAGGGGGACTTTAGCCCCACTAACAGTTCTTCTCAGTCCCCCAAAAATTCTGCGATTCTCCATAAACTGAAAATTTGTGAAAATTTGTAAATCCACAAATTTGTGATCGCCTCAGTCCCCTTTAAATTTCATATGAAAATGGCGGCAGACTTCAGCTCCTCCCCGTCCTTCAGCGCGTTATTCAATTCGCAGACCACAGTGTCACAGAGCGAGGATCAGAGGACAGGTTTGTGTCTGTGTGTGTGTGTGTGTGTGATCAGGAAAACTCATATTTGGCTTGTTCAGTACTCAAATGTTATACACATCTATGCAATACAGTGGAATGCTGCAATACGTTTACCATCCTACCCTGTTAGTCAAACGTTTATTTTATTTTATTTTATTTTTATTTTTTACTATTATACCCTCATTGGGGGCTGAGCCCCCCTTAAATGAAAATCCTAGAATCGCCCCTGACGAAGTCCATGCCATTTTCATAAAGGGGACCTTGATTAATGATAATGAACGCAGGGGACAGACCAGCTGACAGTTGTGACATGCACACAACCTGCCCAGCAAAGTGTTTTGTCCTGCCCCAAACACCACATTGTAAGTGAATGATAATATTGAAAATATGATAAAGATTTTCATCCATTTTCCTGCAGTGAGGGTATGGCCCACGCATCACTACCTTGGGTTGAACTGCCACACTGTCATTTTTTCTTGTCATAAAAACATCTGCAGTGAATATGGGGAAGCAAACCCATAATAACTCTATGAAAGTAAATGGAGCAGTTGCTGCATCATGGGTGCAAAAAGCTCTCAACAGCAGCTCCAGACACTTTCATGTGTGACACATGTGCTCAGTGTGAACCTGTTCCCATCCATGAAGAGAATAGGGAGCCAGAGGCAGACCTGTCAATTCTGGTGTTCAGAAATTAAGCTGCACAGTGTTGGAGCACAGTCCCACTAGTGGATGTCAAGCCCTCATGCACACAAGTAGCCTGCTAGAGGTCATTTTGTAGGACTCTGGCAGTGCTCCTCTTGTTCTGCCTCACACAAATCCTGATCAAATACTGATCCTGCTGCTGGGTTGTTTCCATTCTATTCCATGGTATACCATTCATGTCCTGGGAGACTCACCAAACCTACTTGCAATGGCAAATATGGATGTGCCATCCTGGAGTCAGGCTACCTGTGCAACCTGATTGGCTTGCAGATACTGCCTCATATTACAAGTATTGAAAAGGACCCAAACAAAACACTAAACTAGGTAAATCAGTCAAGAAGACTAAGGAGAGATCAATTGTCTGTGGCCACCCCCTCCATTAACTTTCAGGGGTTTGTTTGGTAGTTGTCTCTCAAGTGCACATGTCATTTGCACCAATGCAAGTACAGCTGATTTATGAGTACAACTCATTTATGCTTCCCTACTGCACAAACTGATTAATTGACTTGGTGTTATACTGTGACGATTACATGTTCCCAATAAGTGTTTCCATCACCCAACACTTTAAACACCATACCCTTCTACTTAAAAACTATACCTACATGGGGTCAGCATGGGCACCCTGACTGTTCTGCGGCTGTGCAGCCCATATGCAACAATCTGTGATGCACTGTGTATTCTGACACCTTTCTATCAGAACCACTATTTAATTCTGCAGCAATTTCAGCAACAGTAGCTCATCTATTAGATCGGATCACACGGGCCAGCCTTTGCTGCCCACGTGGATCCTATGAGACTTGGCTGACCATGATCCTGTCGCTGGTTCACCACTGTTCTTTCCACTTTTGTTAGATACTGACCACTGCAGACTGGGAACACCCCACAAGAGCTGTAGTTTTGGAGACGCTCTAATGCAGTCATCAAGCCATCACAATTTGACCCTTGTCAAACTCTCTCAAATCCTTATGCTTGCCCATTTTTCCTGCTTCTAACACGTTAACTTTGAGGACATAATGTTCACTTGCTGCCTAATTTATCCCAGCTACTAGCAGGTGCCATGATGAGAAGATAATCATCCTCATGGGCCCTTGACTGCTGTTGTAGAAAAGATATTAAGTAGTTACATTATTTACTGTCCAGTGTCTCCCAAATGAGTATGGGTTCCCTTCTGAGCCTGGTTCCTTTCAAGGTTTCTCATATCATCACAGGGAGTTTTTCCTTGCCACCATCGCCACAGGCTTGCTCATTAGGGATAAATAGTTTAATAATTGAATTTAATAATTTTTTTCTCTCCTTTCTCTGTTTCAGAGAACAGTGTGGAAAGGCAGTTTTTTCAAGGGAATCTACCAATCCCTATAGGTTAAGTCCAGTATCAAATTAAAGTGAGCTGCACCTAACTAATTGACACTGTACTGACACACCAAAACAGCCTGAACAGTTGGCCTTGGGCACCAAGACCACCAGACTGCTAATGTTGACCAAAGCCTTGAGCTCCTTCTGAGCCACACTTATCTAATTGGTTGACTTCTTCGATTGGCTGTGATATTAGTGGGTCCTTGCCACTTTCCAAGTCATTTAGTGATGACATGGGTAGTAAAATAAGTACGTTTTTCACACAGTGCATGTTACGTTAATTCAGGTTTGGAGTTTTTGCTCTTAGACCAAAAAACATTCTGAATTTCATTTTTGCTGGTAGAAGGTCCCTTCTTTCAAGTTTCTGTAATGATGTCTGGGTTGCCACAAAGCTGTGACTTTACAATAATTTGATTCAGGAAACCCCATGTAGGCTCAAATGAACTTACAAATCATATTTTTAAGGATTTTATTAAACTGTTATGAAACTTCAGTCCTCGGTGTCGCCTGATGCCAGTGGCCCGGAGAGAGGGCGTCATAAGCGGTGCTCGAGGAAGCGGTAGCGCAGAAAACGGGCGGGTGTCCATGCTAGACTAAAAACAAACCCTAGCCGGCCGGCACTCCCCTCCATCATTCTGTCCAACATCTGCTCACTGGACAATAAACTGGCGTGAGTTCAGAGACTGCTGCGTTTTTGTTTTCACAGAGACATGGCGCAACTAAAGAGTTCCGGACGCCACCATTCAGCTAGCCGGGCTAACCGTGTTTCGTGCTGACAGGAATACAGCTCTGTGCGGTAAGACTCGCAGTGGCGGTGTGTGTGTTTACGTCAACATGGAATGGTGCTTGTGTCTAATTACTGTTCATCGCTAGTGAAGTTTGTGACTGTTAGATGCAGACCATTTTATTTACCACGTGAATTCACTACCGCTTTCATTTTCGGAGTGTACATTCCCCCAGCACTAATGCTAAGAAGGCTCTGTGTGAGCTCTACGGCGCTATTAGCGAGCTGCAGAATGCATACCCCAAAGGACTGTTTATTATTGCTGGAGATAATAAACAATCAATCATGCAAATCTCAAAACAGTGCTCCCTAAATTCCATCAACATGTGGACTTTGCAACCAGAGGAGTAAACGCACTGGATCTTGTTTACACAAACATTCCTGGCACGTATCGTGCAGAACCCCGCCCCCACCTTGGCTACTCAGACCACATCTCTGTTATGTTGATTCTAGCATAGAGACCACTTGTCAGATGCACCAAATCTGTTCTGAAAGATGTTAAAGCCTGGCCAGCAGGAGCCATCTCTGCTCTTCAGGACTGTTTCGATTGCACTTACTGGGACATGTTCAGGGAGGCTGCAACCAACGGCGACTCTATTGACTTGCCGGAGTACACGGCATCAGTGACCGGCTACAACGGCAAGTGCATCGATGACGTGACCATCTCCAAGTCCATCACCACACACTCCAACCAGAACCCGTGGATGACTGCAAAAGTGCGTGCTCTCCTGAAATCAAGAGACTCCACCTTCAGAGCAGGGAACAAGGCGGCCTTAAAATCAGCAAGGGCCTATCTGTCCTGAGCCATCAGAGAGGCGAAGCACACACACGCCCAGAGAATCCATGGCCACTTTCAGGACAACAGTGACTACCAGCACATGTGGCATGGCATTCAGGCAATCACGAACTACAGGACAACATCACCTGCCTGTGACAGTGATGCCTCCTTCCCAGATGCTCTGAATGACTTCTACGCTCGGTTTGAGGCACAGAACAATGTAACAGCGAGGAAGACCATCCCTCCTCCTAACGACCAGGTGCTCTGTCTTTCCACAGCTGACGTGAAGAGAACTCTATGCAGAGTTAACCCCCGGAAGTCTGCTGGACCAGACAACATTCCTGGCAGAGTGCTCAGGGAATGTGCAGAGCAGATAGCTGATGTCTTCACTTACATTTCCCTGAGCAGCTCCATCGTCCCAACGTGCCTCAAGACTATGACCATCGTCCCTGTGCCTAAGAAGTCTACGGTTTCCTGCTTCAATGACTATCGTCCCGTCCAACTCACACCAATTGTGATGAAATGCTTTGAGAGGCTCGTCATGAGGCATATCAAGACACAGCTACCACCTTTACTGGACCCCTTGCAGTTTGTGTATCATCCTAACTGCTCCACGGATGATGCCATCACCACAACCCTCCATCTGGCCCTCACCCACCTGGACTGTAAGGACTCATACATACGAATGCTGTTCATAGACTTTAGTTCAGCATTCAACACAATCATCCCTCAGCAGCTGATTGAGAAGCTGAGCCTGCTAGGCCTGAACACCTCTCTCTGCAACTGTATCTTGGATTTCCTGACTGGGAGACCTCAGTCAGTCCGGATCAGGAACAGCATTTCCAGCACCACCACACTACAACAGTCCACTGCTGTTCACTTTGCTGACTCATGACTGTGCAGCAATGCACAGCTCCAACCATATCATCAAGTTCGCCGATGACACAACCGTGGGGGGTCTCATCAGCAAGAACGATGAGTCAGCATACAGAGAGGAGGTTCAACAGCTATCAGCCTGGTGTAAAGCCAACAACCTGTCTCTGAATGTGGACAAGACTAAAGAGATGGTTGTTGACTTCAGAAAAGAATAGAATAGAATAGAATAGAATAGAATAGAATAGAATAGAATAGAATAGAAGTTTATTGTCATTGTACCATATGCACGTACAACGAAATTTAAAAGTGCCAACTAGTCAAAGTGCAGCAGTCATACATACATTCAAACAATTAAAAAAAAAAGTACTAATTACTATATAAAAAATAAATAAATAGGTATGGAAAATTGTACAAATTCACATTCACCATCTGTCTATTTTGTTTCACATCTTATGAAAACAGTGTTTTTTGATTATTGAGAGTGGTTATGTCTGTTGGATGAAAACTGTTTGTCCTGGCTCTGATTGTCCTGTATCGCCTCCCTGATGGTAACAGTTCAAACAGATCATGTCCGGGGTGTGATGTGTCTTTGAGAATGCTTTGGGCTTTCTTAATACAGTGTGAAGTGTGTAGATCTTCCAGTGTTGGGAGAGGGCAGCCGACGATCTTCTGGGCCATGTTTATGACCCTCTGGAGCGCTTTCCTCTGAGCCACTGTGCAGCTGGTGAACCATACGCCAATGCAGTAGGTTAGGATGCTCTCTACGGAGCACCGATAGAAGGACACCAGTAGTCTCTGAGTGACGTTGTTCTTCCTCAGCGCCCTAAGGAAATAGAGTCTCTGCTGGGCCTTTTTCAGCAGCTCAGAGGTGTTTGTGCTCCAAGTCAGGCCCTCCTCTATCTGGACTCCCAGAAACCGGAAGTCAGCTACCCTCTCTACACAGTCCCCACTGACGGAAAGTGGAGTAATGTCCGTTTTCTTCCTCCTGCAGTCAATGATCAACTCCTTGGTCTTTGTGGTGTTGAGGAGCAGGTTATTCTCCTTACACCACCATGAGAGCCGCTCCACCTCATCCCTATAAGCTGACTTATCCCCTCCTGATATGAGTCCCACCACCGTAGTGTCGTCTGCAAACTTCACAATGGTGTTGCTATGGTGAGCGGGGGTGCAGTCATGGGTGTAAAGAGTGTAGAGCAGGGGGCTCAGAACACAGCCCTGTGGGGAACCGGTGCTGAGGCTGAGGGCCGTAGAGGTGTGTCGGCCCACTCTGACCCTCTGACTGCAATCAGACAGAAAGCTATTAATCCACATGCAGGTGGAGTGTGGAAGCCCCAAGTCCTTAAGTTTGTCCACCAGTTTGACAGGAAGAATGGTGTTAAATGCCAAGCTATAATCCACAAAGAGCATCTGGACCTAGCTCCCCTGCTTCTTCAGGTGGGAAAGTGCAGCATGGAGGGCTGTGGCCATGGCGTCCTCTGTGGATCTGTTTCCCCTGGAGGCAAACTGGTGAGTGTCGAAGCTTGGTGGCAGGAATGATGTAATGTGACTCCGGACCAGTTTTCGAAGCACTTCATTACCACTGGTGTGAGTGCAACTGGCCAGTAGTCACTCAGGCTCGAGATGTGAGATTTCTTTGGTAATGGGACTATGGTGGAGGATTTCAGACACGATGGGACAGTGGACAGGGCCAGTGACTGGTTGAAGATCTTGCTGAAGACATCCAGTCCAGAAGCCTTCCTTGGGTTCACGGACCTCAGCGTATGCCTAACTTCCCTCTCGTTGACTGTGAGGGTTAAGCTGCTGAGGGCCTTGATGTGTGGCGTGGCTGTCTCTGGTAGCTCCACCTCAAAACGTGCAAAGAAGAGGTTTAGCTCCTCTGCCAGTGTGGTGTCACCCTCAGCAGCTGAAATTAATGAGATGCTGGACTCCTTGCCACACCTGCCTGCTGTTGTTGCTGTCCAGATGGTCCTCGATCCTCCTCCTAAAATCCAGCTTGGCCTCTCTGATGCCTCTCTTCAGGTTAGCTCGGGCAGCACTGTATTGCTCCCGATTTCCAGACCTGAAAGCGGTGTTTCTCTCTCTGATCAGCCGCTTGACCTCCCGGGTCATCCAGGGCTTCTGGTTGGAAAAACCCGGATGCATTTGTCCACTGTGACAGTGTCTGTACAGTTCTTTATGTAGCACAGCACACTGTCTGTGAACACTCCCAGGTCCTTATGTTCAAACACCTCCCAGTTGGTCCTGTCAAAGCAGCCCTGCAGCTGCTGAGAGGCACCATCAGGCCAAGTTTTGATGACTTTTGTGCTGATAGAAGCAGTTTTACAGAGGGGGGCATATGCGGGGATCAGAAGCAGGGACACGTGGTCAGACTGGGCCAGGTGTGGAAGTGGTCTCAACCTGTAGCCCATCTTGATGTTAGAGTAGACCTTGTCCAGAGTGTTAGCTCCTCTAGTAGCACATTTAACATGCTGGTGGAATCTAGGGAGTGCTGCTTTCAGGTCAGCATGATTGAAATCCCCTGCTACTATGAGCACAGCGTTTACTAATACTCCCATGTAAAAGTCCAATAGCCGAGCAAGCATTAGCGTCCGGTGGAATGTAAACAGCGGTTATTATGACTACTGTAAACTCCCTCAGAAGATAGATGGGCCTGCATTTAACAGTAATTTAAGTCCATGGAGCAGTGTCTGTCTACGTTCACTGTGTTTGTACACCAGCTGTTATTAATGTACACACAGAGCCCCCCTTCTCTGCTCTTACCGGAATCCACTGTCCTGTCCTGACGCTGTGCAGTGTAGCCTGCTAGCCCAATAGCCGAGTCCGAAATAGATGGTTGAAGCCAAGACTCTGTGATTAACAGTACGCAACTGTCTCTCACCACGTTGTTGGTAGCAATCTGTAGCCTTAGTTCGTCCATCTTATATGGGAGGGATCTGGCGTTTGTGAGAAATAGGCTGAGAAGCGGTGGTTTGAATGGCTGCCTTCTTAGCCTAGCCCACTTCTGCTTCCTGTCTCTGCGCCGCCTGCGCCGCCTCACCGCTGGGATGGTAATCCATGGTGAGCCGGGGGTTCTCGCTATGTCCACTGGGATATTATGCGAGCGGATAAACTCAGCTGTAACACGGCCCCGGAGCAAATTCCAATTCTTAGGAGCTCACACCGGCTGAAGATGGTTTTCACAGCACAGAAAGTGCATGAGATAAAATAGAACGCGTACACACATAGCCAAATAAAGCACTGACTGGTAGAGCACTGAGCCGCAGCAACTGTGTGCGCCGCCATCTTGGACATAGGTGTATGACAGGAGAGCACAGAATGACCATTCTCCACTGTTCATCGATGGATCCTCTGTGGAGATCGTCAAGAGCACCAAATTCCTTGGTGTTCATCTGGCAGAGAACACCTGGTCACTCAACACCAGCTCCATCAGTAAGAAAGTCCAGCAGTGCCTCTAGTTCCTGAGGAGGCTGAGGAAAGCCCATCTCCCTCCCCCCATCCTGACTGTGAGAGCATCCTGAACAGCTGCATCACTGCCTGGTTTGGGAACTGCACAGTCTCGGATCGCAAGACCCTTCAGCATATAGTGAGGACAGCTGAAAAGATCATTGGAGTCTCTCTCCCCTCTATCGCAGACATTTACACTACACGCTGCATCCGCAAAGCAAACAGCATTGTGGATGACCCCACACACCCCTCACACACATTCTTTGCCTTTCTGCCATCTGGAAAGAGGTACCGAAGCATTCAGGCCCTCACAACCAGACTGTTTCTTCCCTCAACCCATCATGCTCCTCAACACCCAGGACCTAACTGTACAAAGCTCTCTCTTTCTCTCTCATACACACACACACACACTCTCTCTTTCTCTCTCTCTCACCTGTGTGAACAAACTTATATTGTAAACTTATATTATTACATTACTTATTGCACTACCTCAACCCTTGTTAATATTTCATCCATTGCTATGTTTATGTTTATTTCTATTTGCACTACCTCAACTGCTGTTACCTGCATTTTTGCACAATGCATGTTGTCAGGCCGCTATATATATATATATATGTTACCATCATATGTTATTAGTTACCTGTTTTTTGTACATCATTTCATTTCATTTTTCATTTCATTGCACATGTTCAGCACTAAACGTCCTGTTTTTTTTTTTGTGTTGTTTTTTGTACTTATTGTTTTTGCGCTGTGTTGTCCTTGCTCTGTTTGCACCTAGTTGCACACTTTGCACTTTATGTGGACAAACTTCTGTTCTAGCTCTGTGTTGTTGTTTTTTGTGTCCAAACTATATGTTGTATGTTTATGTAGCACCAGGGTCCTGGAGAAACGTTGTTTCATTTCACTATGTACTGCGTCAGCTATATGTGGTTGAAATGATAATAAAAGCTTCTTGAATCTTGAAGTCAGGAGATAATGTGGAAGAGTACCCTTTACATTTACATTTTACATTTCTGGCATTTGGCAGGTGCTCTTATACAGAGCAATGTACCAAAGTGCTTTGAAGTCTCCATCAATGGATACATTAACACTGGTTCAATAGGACAAAGACTTAGGATACCTTATATAAAAAAAAACTGTGTTGTGAGTTTTTTTTTATTACAACATACAAGAATACATAAAATAAACAGGGAAATAAAAGCTAGTTTAAGTGTTTCAGGAAGAGGTAGGTCTTCATCCATCCTTTGAAGATGGCCAGTGACTCAGCTGTGTGGAAATCTAGGGGAAAATTCATTACACAACCTCAGTGCCAGAAAAGAGAAGAGTCTAGATTAATCCCTACCTTGTACCCTGAGAGATGGTGGGACCAGGTGAGAAGTGCTAGTATATCTGAAAGAGTGTAGTGCAGTGCAAAGAGTAATAAGAGCTTTGAGGTAAGAGGGTGCTAGAGCATTCTTGGCTTTGTAGGCAAGCATCAGTGTTTTGAATCCGATGCAGCTACTGGAAGCCAGTGGAGGGAGCGCAGCAGTGGTGTAGTGTGTGTGAACTTAGGCAGGTTGAAAACAAGTCGCGCAGGTGCATTTTGGATTATCTGAAGAGGATGGATTGCATTCAGAAGTTTACCTGCCAGTAGTGAGTCGCAGTAGTCCAGTCTCAAAATGACATTAGACTGAACAAACACCTGAGCAGTCTGTGTGGATAGAAATCCAAATCCTTGTGATGTTGAACAGAAAAAACACAACACAAACAGCGACATGAGCATGTGACATTAGCATCATGAGAGGAAAAGGACAGTTGATTGTCCATGGTTACCCCAAGGTTGTGAGCAGTGGCCAGGGGAGGTCAGAAAGTTGTTCAGGGATATCGCAAGATCCTGGGCTAGAGAAAAATCACCTGCAATGACCAGCAGTTCAGTTTTGCTGGGATTAAGTTTCACCTAAAGAGAGATATAGTAGATAGAATTTTAGAAAGAAAGGAGAGAAGTGATACTGGTCTGTAGTTGCTGATGTCCAAAGGATCCAGAGCAGATTTCTTCAGTATAGGGATAACCCATGCTCTTTTGAAGGTAGTTGGTATATGGCCAGATGCTTTGGAACCATCAATGAATGTGGTGACAAAGGGCAGAAGATCTTGCAAGATGCTCTGTAACATAGTGGAAGGAATTGGATCTAGTGGGCAGTTGGTAGGATTGCAAGACTGGATGATTTGCAAAATCTCTTTTGCTGCTATGGTTGAGAGATGCAACAATGACTCAGTAGAGAAGTCCTGGCTGTGTAGAAGTAGGTGGAGTTGGGGCAGAAGTGAAGATCTGGCATATTTCCACAATCTTCTTGTTGTAAAAGGTGGTGATGTCTTGAACAGTCAGGCAGGATGGAGCAGGTGGAGCCGGTTAGTTGAGTAGTGAAGATAAGATGTTGTGGAGCTTACGAGGGTCTTGTGCAGAGTCTTTAAGTTTTTCCTTGTAGAAGGCAGTTTTGGCAGAAGTCACATTCAAAGAGAATTTGCACAGGAGCACATGATAAGAGGAGAGATCTGAGTCGAGTTGTGAATTCTTCCACTTCCTCTCTGCTGATCGTAGTGCTCTTCGATTGCTTTGCAATACATCTGACAGCAAAGGAGCAGGACAAGCAGTTTTCCTGGGTTTAGTAGTCAGAGGGCAGAGAAGGTCCATTGTTGAGGAAAGAGAGAAAAGAAAATTGTCTGTGGCTGAGTCCAAGGGTAGGGATGAGAAGGAATCAGGGTCAGGAAGAGATGATAGAGTGCAGGAAGCTAAAAAATAAAGAGAAGATAGAGTGGAGGTTTTGGCAGATAAGAGAGAGACACTGGAAATTTGTTTTAGGCAGGATAGGGAGAGTGATAGTGAAGGATACGAGATGATGCTTGAAGATGTGATGTGGGTTGGCAGTCATATTTGTAACTGGTGAAGGACAGGTGAAAACCACATCCAGGACATTTCCTCCCTTGTGTGTGGGAGGCAGGATCAGGAGGGTGGTAAATGACAAGGATGACGAGGTAACTGAAACTGCATGGAATTTAATAGAGGAGATGGTTAGATGAGACAAGGAGAGAGGTGTGAAACACCATCCCTGCCTACAGTGGTGTAAAGTAAAGAAAGTAAAATTACTTCGTTACAGTACTTAAGTATTTTTTGAGAGTTTTTGTACTTTACTTGAGTTTTTATATTTCTGTCAACTTTTACTTCACTATTTGTTTTTTTTTTCAACAAATTCTATACTTTTACTCCGATACATTTTGTCCACACGTAGCTGGGTATTTTTAAAAACGGAGATTTTCTACTTCGTTTTTTTTTTATTCTGTCCACATGACCTACGTGTTAAAAACGCCCTGTTAAGTGCTGTCAGGAGCCTAGTCAATCAGAATATTACCAGTTCTGGTAGTTTAACCACAATGACGCATCTTGGGAAACATTATAGAATGTAGAAGTCCGATTGGGTCTTGTCCAAAACCACCATCACTGTGTGCGTTGTGGGAGTTCTGTATGTAGCAGCAGTGAGCTCCGTATTACATTCCGGCCCTCTGTTCATGAACGTAATGTGGGAGTAACCGTGCGGGTATGTGCACGCATGTAAAAAGTCCATTAAGAAACGTTAACACAGTCAGTAGTTTATGTAAGTCTGCTATTCATGGGTGCCATTTTTTTTCTGCTCAGCCCCCCTAAAATTCTCGATTCTCCATAAACTGTACACAAATTGGTGATCGCCTCAGTCCCCTTTAACTTTCATATGAAACGGCGGCAGACTTCGGCTCCTCCCCGTCTTTCACCGCGTTCTTCAGTCCGCTGTGTGCGTGTATATGTGTGTGTGTGTGTGTGTGTGTGTGATCAGGAAGACTCGTATTTGGCTTGTTTAGTACTCAAATGTTATACACATATATGCAATACAGTTGAATGCTGCAATACATTTACCATCCTACCCTGTTCGTCAAATATTTATTTTATTTTATTTTATTTTATTTTATTTTATTTTATTTTATTTTATTTATTTATTTTATTTATTTATTTATTTTATTTATTTATTTTATTTATTTATTTACTTATTTATTTACTTATTTACTTATTTATTTACTTATTTATTTATTTACTTATTTATTTACTTATTTACTTATTTATTTACTTATTTACTTACTTATTTACTTCTTTATTTACTTATTTACTTATTTACTTACTTATTTACTTATTTACTTACTTATTTACTTATTTATTTATTTACTTATTTATTTACTTATTTATTTACTTACTTATTTATTTATTTACTTACTTACTTACTTACTTACTTACGTACTTACTTACGTACTTACTTACTTACTTACTTACTCACTTACTTACTTACTTACTTACTTACTTACTATTATACCCTCATTGGGGGCTGAGCCCCCCTTAAATGAAAATTCTAGAATCGCCCCTGCTGCTACTGCACAAAATATCTTCATAAACAAAGCTGACGTCAAATCACGGAGAACGGCACACAGACAATGATGTCAATTCGTCGAAATCTCCGTTTCCCCTGTCCACACAGCACCACTGAAAATGGAATTTTGGAAAATCACTTTGGAAGGAGTTTTCCAAAAGCTTCGTTTTCAATGACCTCAAATTGCATTAGCATGTGGACAAAAGGTCAAAACACAGAGAAAAATCTCCCTTCTTAAAAATCCCTGGCTACGAGTGGACATGGCCTTAGTTACAAATGCACATGTATGGAAACACTGATACTGTACACTTCATTACAATACAGTTCTAAACTCTTCTTTCTTTCATGCAAGTCTTATTTTTTGGTGGTGCACTTATTGAGAAGTTTAAGAAAGAAAGAATAAAATTCATAATTCTCTAAATTATTAGTCTTGCTTTTTTTTATTAATTTACTTCTGCTTTTACTTTCCATGCTTGAGTACATTCATAAAAAAAAATACTTTTGATACTTAAGTACAGTTTATTTCAGATACTTTAAGACTTTTACTTAAGTAGAATTATAATGGTTGACTTTAACTTTTACATGAGTCATTTTCTAACAAAATACCTGTACTTTTACTCACGTATGGCTTTTGGGTACTTTATACAACACTGCCTGCCTGTTATTCATGGTGAGTGAGAGAAAGCTTAGGCACAGGATAAAGCAGCCAGTGTAGCAGTGCTCTGATGGGATATCCAAGTCTCAGAAAATCGAAGGAGTTAGGGAGGAAGGGAAGTTAAATCTGAGATGAAATTACAACAGATTAGCAATTCCAGAGCTCTCCTACCACCACTGTTTGAGACTGAGAAGAGGAGGAGGAGGGTAGAAGAGATTGCTGGAACTGTGACCTTTGCTTCGTGGATGAGAGTGCCTCTGTCTGTAAGAGGTGAGTATAGAGACGGGTTTGAGGCACATGTCAATGGTCTAGTCAAAGTGAGATTAAATATGAATTAAGAATGTAACAGAACAAGAACAGTTCAAGATTAGAAACTTGTTAAGATGTAAAACAGGTCTTGGCAGAGCTACCTTCAAACATATAAATTATATATATTATTATGTATAAATATAAATTAGTAAGCCCTGCCCATAATTCACACCTTAAGGGTGTGAAAGACTGAAACTACTCTTGATTAATCACCTTAGAGTATAAGCATAGACCAACACGATAGAATCAACAAGCTATTCAATATAACACAGTTCAAGTAACACAATTCTAGAACCAACCAAGTTAAACAGATAGCACACAAAAGTCAGAATACTACCTTACCAGATGAGGTAAAGGGCTAAAGCATACTGTAGACATTCACAAGCATTTCCCTCACAATTACCTAAGAACCTGGCCAATTTGTCCTGAGTATTAGAAGATGGGTGAGGTAACGACTAAACACAACTTCTACATTTTGTGTTTTCCCCACAGAATTTTATCCTGCCTGGCATGAGCAGATATTTGTGAACATGTTTGCGCACAAACCAACTGTGCATTTCCCAGTGCCCACATTGAATCAGTGATGATGGTGGGTGGTGGCCTGGTTACACCTCGACTATCAGGCCCTGGTTACATCAAGGCCTGATACATACTCCCTTGAATACTCACACATATGTGGTATGTTCTTGGTCTCTTGAGTACAGGAGGTTCTCCTTGTGGCAAGAGAAATGAAGCACGGTGAGACGTTAGAGCAACAGAGAAAGAAAAGGGAGGTGGGAACCTGGTTCATGGTGCTGACCTCGGAGCCCAAGCACCACAGTTCCCTGTTCCTCCTCCAGCAACCGCTGGTAAGAAGAGTCCTTCAGGTGAAGGGATGACTGACCTTGGAGAGCTGCAGCGAACAGAAGTGGCAGTGGTGTTCCTCAGGTGTCTGACTGATGTGCTCTGATCAAAAATGTATCCAGTGAAATTCTTTGGTACAGGATTGATGAGCTCATCAAAGTTTCCTTAAATATAAATGTTTATTGAGGGAGTTAATCAGCTGCTCATCAGTTTAGAAATGAATATAAAATCACTTCTATCATAGACATCAGACGATAATCAGTTAAATGTAAATGAATAAGGTTAAAGAAGTAGATAAGTTGGCAAGTGAAACTTCAAGCTTTGGACCACTAGATGGCACTAGTAATATATTAGTTTTTTTTTTTTTGTTGTTGTTTTTAAAATAACTTAATAGAACAAACATGTGGCCTGAATTTACAGTTAACAAAACTAAGCAATTTAGCTTAAACACACTGCCAAAAACAATCAAGAGTCATGCTAGTATATCTAAGCTAACATAATTGGCTTTACAGCAAGTCAAATGGGAAATATAGGTTATTTAGAGGGATGTTTTACTCCTAATCCATTTTTGAGCAACCGACACATTGTAAGTTATGTACATTACCAGCAAACCTATAGATATTGAATGATAAAAGTAATAATAATTAACAGTTAAAAATGTTTTATAATTATCGCAAAAAAGGATGTATAAAGAAAGCATATATAAAGCACTAAAAATAAAAAACCCTTAAAACTGATTTGCATTAAAATAAAGATTATGATAGATAATAAAGTTAAATAAAGAAAAACATAGACGTGAAAAAAAGAAGAATCCTAAATCTGAATTCTTTTTTAAATATCTTAACCTGCATACATAATGTTAAGGTAAAACAGCATACAGTACTATGTGAGCAGTACAATATACTACTGAAGCATCAATACTGCTACTCTGATGAAATGCTAAAGCTGCCCCTCTTCTCCTGTTCAGTTTGGATACAGAACAGAACGATCACATCTCTCTCAGCTTTTGCTTTGTCTGGGGATTTTCTGGACCTTGCTGTAGATCTGAGATGAATCATCAGCCTCTTCATCTGTCACAAGCCTGTGGAACAAAAGGAGGTGATTTAGGAATAGTGTAAAGTGTTAAATTTATAATCAGTTACTTAAAGAACTTAATGATGTTGACTGAGCAGCACAGTTAGTGTTGTAATGATGATGATTTGCTCATTGGATGGCAGCAGTGCTCCTGCTAACGTTCACAGCAGCGTACTGAACATCCTCTTCCTCTGTGGTGTCTGGAGGAAGTCTGGGGGACAGAGGCACTTCCTGTGTCAGAGGGCGTTTAATAACAACACTGGCGTAGTGAACATCATTCTGATCATCTGAGGCGACTCTTCTGCTGTGGTTTGAGTCTGAGATAGTTTCATATACAGCATCAGACTCAGGCTGAAAACGAGCAGAGGATAAAGTTTATATCTGAACACGTCACATGATCAAACAGTCCCTCCTCCTTTCACCCACACTCACCTGTCCACTCTCACCAGTGCTGCTGTGGTCATTAGCTGAGCTCCTCTTCCTCTTCCTGAGAAACAGGAAGCATGTGTTCATGCTAACTGTAAATAAGTATTTAATTGTAAATCAGGTTTCAAACACATTCATTGTGTTCACATTTTACATACCACATCCACAGAGCTCCTGGGATGAGTGTTAATGCCAAGAAGACAAACAGTCCCACCATGATGAACATTAACACTGTGTTCTTTGAGCCTTCAGAAAAAAAAATCATAAGCAATTTGAGGCTTTATTTTTGTTATTACTTTATACAGCTATGTAAATATTTTATGGTGCACTTACCAAACACATCCAGGTGTGTTGGTGTAGAGGTGTGGTTTCCCAGCTGGTGGTGAGCAGTGCAGTAGTACAGTCCACTGTCCTGGGAGCTGATGTTGCTGATGCTGTAATTCTGGCCTGTTGTCAGCAGTGTGTCTGCAGCTGCACTCTGCTTAAACCAGGAGTAGGTGAGAACAGGAGGGTTTGCATCACTGCTACAGCTCAGAGTCACTGAATCTCCCTCCACTGTGTCTCCAGAGGGAAGAACCACTGCTCTGGTGTTTTTAGGGGAATCTGATTAGAAATAAAACACCTGAATCAGCTGCTGTGTGTTCAGGATCAGTGTTTGATAGACATGTAGATGGACTCTGATTGAGGAGAGTAAAATCCACACTCACACACTGGAGGAGAGAGGAGACTGTCATGACCTTCAACAGCACAGCTGTAACTGACCACACCACCGACTGCAGCTACAGAGCAGGAGGCAGATTTACACTCAGACACACGCTGTCCGTTCTTGTACCAGATGTAAGTGGGGTTGTTAGACAGAGAGCAGGTGGTGATACAGTTCAGCTTGATTTGTCCACTACCCGAGTCTGATACTGTAACCTTCAGATCTGCAAATATTAATCTATGTTCAGAATTACATTCATTACTTCATCTGTATAAATGTAGTTAAATAAATGTATAATAGTGTGACATTACCTGTGACAGACAGAGTGACTCCAGGTTTTCCGGTGTATTTTCCTGTAGGATCAGTGTAGAATCTGAACCTGTATGTTCGAGCGTCTCTCTCTCTCAGGTTAGTGATTCTCAGACTACAGTCATTCTGGGAGCTCTGTGTGTACTGCACTCGACCCTGATACTCCTCATCCTCTGTCAGATCCTCAGGCTCAACTTTAATCTGCTCTTTAATGAACCACACTGATTTTATCACTGTGAGGCCTGCAGGATATTTATAAGAGCAGGAAAGATTAATCGATGTGTTTTTCAGAGCACACACATGTTCAGGAGTATAAGTCACACCCCAACATTCTATACCCAGTACACCTGAAACACACAGAGAGGTACACACAGGAAGGAAATTATATGTTTCTCTGAACATCAGCTCAGACCTGTTTGTTTTGACTGTCAATGAAAATATTGTGAAGTGTAATTGTGATATGAAGCGAGACGTTTAACTACAGTTGAACAGCACCAACAATTTACTGTAGGATTCTGAGTGCACCAGAATAAAGAACACTGTTCTGATTATTTGGCCACAAGAGCCATAAAACCACGGACACTGTGGAATCAGTTATTTACTGCTGGTTTGTGCCCATCTAACTTCACCTGTCCTGTGAACAACTGGGAGAGTGTGAGAGCAACTCTGACCAAGACCCTCTCAGCACGAGGGAATCAAACGTATTGATTCATGCCATAGGCCAAGAATAGATAGACATTACAAATCGGCTTAAATCATTAATTAAAATTCTAGATGATACACACCATCTCATGACTAATTTTTAATCATTAAAAAAATTATAAAATTAAGTCTCCATATCAGAAACAATACTATAAGTAAATCATGATGTTTTAATAACTGTAATATGAGTTACTGGTTTCAGTTGGATGCTGAGGGACAGATTTGACACTTACACACTGGAGGAGAGCGGTGTTCAGTCTCATACACCTTACAGGAGTAGCTGCCTTCAACATATCGACTGGTGGAGTCAAGAACAATGGAGGCATCATTTGTGTATTTGATGTAATGGCCATTCCTGTACCAGTAGAAATAGTGTGTGTTGATTCTGCAGGTGGAGCTACAGGTCACTTTCACTTCTCTCTGTCCCACAGTGTTAGGATCCACCTTCAGCTGCAAGTCTACACACAATTATGTACCAAATCACTGTAAATACACACTGCATATTACACAATAAAGTGTGTGTGTGTGTGTTACCTGTAACAGTCAGTTGTACTCCAGATGATGCTGATATCCAGTCACTGCTCTGTGTTTTAAATCTAAAGTTATAAACTCCAGAGTCACTCACTCTCACATTCCTCACTGTCAGCTCACAGTCAGACCACCAGGTGCTTACAGACACTCGTCCTGAGTATTCTGGATCATTGTTCAGGTCTCGTGGTTCTCCTTCAGAGCTCTGGACTCGATACCACTCTCTCTCTGTGACTGTGGACTGATCAGGTTTTGTAAAACTACAGGGGATTTTTACTGTAGATCTAGTAACAACACATAGACTCTGAGAGGAGAGAGTTACACTGTGCTGAGTCTGAACTCCTGTAATACACACACATATAAGCACAAAGTAAAATGAGTTAAGAATGTAAAGCAATGACCAGCAAGACTGTAACCACAGTGTTAACTGCTCTATGCAGTCACATATAGCGTTTGAGCCAAAGACGTGTGGAAATGACAGAACTTATATATATATATATATATATATATATATATATATACACCCTGATTAGGCACAACATTATTGCCACCTACAGATGAAGTGAATAACACTCATTATCCCCTCATCATGGCACCTGTTAGTGGGTGGGATATATTAGACAGCAGGTGAACATTTTGTCCTCAAAGTTGATGTGTTAGAAGCAGAAAAAATGGGCAAGCATAAGGATTTGAGCGAGTTTGATGAAGGGCCAAATTATGATGGCTAGAAAACTGCATCAGAGCATCTCCAAAACTGCAGTGTGAGGTGTTCCCAGTCTGCAGTGGTCAGTATCTATCAAAAGTGGTCCAAGGAAGGAACAGCGGTGAACCGGCGACAGGGTCATGGACAGCCTAGGCTCATTGATGCACGTGGGAAGCAAAGGCTGGCCCGTGTGATCCGATCCAACAGACATTGCTTTGTTGCTCAGATTGCTGAAGAAGTTAATGCTGGTTCTGGTAGAAAGGGGTCAGAACATCACAGTTTGTTGCTACATAGCCGCAGACCAGTCAGGGTGCCCACACTGACCTCTGTGTACCGCCGAAAGTGCCAACAACGGGTACATGAGCATCAGAACCGGACCACGGAGCAATGGAAGAAGTTGGCCTGGTCTGATGAATCACGTTTTCTTTTACATCACGTGGATGGTTGGGTGTGTGTGTGTGTGTGTGTGTGTGTGTGTTGCCTACCTGGGGAACACATGGCACCAGGATGCACTGTGGGAAGAAGGCAAGCTGGAGGAGGAAGTGTCATGCTTTGGGCAGTGTACTGCTGGGAAACCTTGGGTCCTGCCATCCATATGGATGTTACCTTGACACGTACCACCGACCTAAGCATTGTTGCAGACCATGTACACCCTTTCATGGAAACAGTATTCCCTGATGGCTGTGGCCTCTTTCAACAGGATAATGCATCGTGCCACAAAGCAGAAATATTTCAGAAATGGTTTGATGAGCACAATAAGTTTGAGGTGTTGACTTGGCCTCCAAATTCCCCAGATCTCAATCCACTTGAGCATCTGTGGGATGTACTGGACAAACAAGCACGGTCCATGGAGGCCCCACCTCGCAACTTACAGGACTTAAAGGATCTGCTGCTAACATCTTGGTGCCAGATACCACAGCACACCTTCAGGGATGTAGTGGAGTCCATGCCTTGACGGGTCAGGGCTGTTTTGTCAGCAAAAGAGGACCAACACAATATTAGCCAGGTGGTCATAATGTTATGCCTGATCAGTGTATGAGTTATAAATAATAGATACATAATTATTTAATGATGTAAAAATAATATAATGATTTGATGATATTTATGTTTCAAATGAATTTGCAATAATTCATCTTCTTTCTTGCTCCATAACTTTTGTCTTTTACTCTCCAACATCCTACAAATGTTCTTCTCTACACCCAAATCGCATCAAATTTATAAAATACTTCCAAACACAGACATGTGGAGAGCTTTTTCTGAATTATTGCAGTAAAATCACAACATAGAGAGAGCTGAAATATATGAAAAGTTTACCTGTCAGTAACATGAGGATCGCTGCTACTGTAATATTTCTCAACATTCTGGAAAACATCAGCCTTCAGACAGCTGACACTCGAAGATCCACCACGTGTAGAATTTACACCAAAAATATCCTCATAAATACAAAATGAATCGATCTTACTCTTATAATGAATATTAACGGTCTTTAATCAGCCTGTTCCTCCTTCACTCGTACTGCACTCGTAAGCAGTTATGAGCTTCTTTATGACTCTAACAGTAAAGACACAGAAGTTGAGAAACATGTTGTGTCATCATACCTCCTAAATTTAGCTTAGTCTCTTCCTTTTTTTTAAATGAGACTAACTTTCCTTTCTTACACAAGATTTTTTCTTTAGTGATTAAGTGATTTTTCTTGACAGAGACAGCATACTGTTCTTCTTAGATCCTACAAAATATACAGGAATTATACCATACAAATAGTGAGCCTGTTCTTTTTGTCAAGATTGGAATCAAGGTTGGAATATCATGAGAACCATCTACCAACATACTAGCAACCAACTAGCAACACCATAAAAAGCACCTGAAATATCACAGCAACCAGCCAGCCACATGCTAGCAAACCACTGGAATAACCATACCAACCACCTAACACCACCACAGCAATTACCTGGATAGCACTGTACTGCTGTTTGAAGAACCTGTAAACAGTAAATAAAAAAAAACACTTTGTAAATGCTCATAAGCTCAATTTTATTTTTGCCAAAAGAAATATTTGAAAGATTTTACAGTAACAAATCCAGCATATTAAAATCTTCATGGAGGTCGGTATTCACTGCTTTAACAGATCAAGCGAGTAAAGAAACATTGAGAAAAATCATGATATAGTAGAAAATGTGAAGGATTTCCACAGGCTACTACAGTTGATATATATTTATGTGTGTGTGTGTGTGTATAATATATTAAACATGCAAAAAGACAACAAAAACAGCTGCCTGAATAACAAACAAATGACAATTACTTAAAATTGAAATGAGTTAATTCTGTTCAAGTCTAATCCTAAATCTCTCACCCTGAGCATCCTTCCTGTTCTGGTCATGATGCTGAATGTAAAGTCAATAACCAAACTCAGCTGTTAGTGATCATTCTCCAGTTCTGGAGTTCTTCTCTTTACTGAAGCCACATTCTGAAATGGGAAAAAAAATCTCATTACACTCTGTAATAAACACTACAACTGTGATAAATCCAAAACATCTGGATCAATCTAAGCAAGATGACTGATGAGAAAATATGAAAGGCAAAATAAAATAAAAACATCTAGTGAAAGAGTGGTGGCAGTGACAGTGGGCTTTGCAACTGCTTAAGAGGACATATAAGCTAGTTTTATTAATTTGCACCATCCAGTGTCTGTCTTGCTAACACACACACACACACACACACACACACACACACACACAAACACTATTCTTACTTGCAGTGTGTCATATTCAGGGGACACAGTCATTAGGTTCAGTGCTGAGAGAGAGAGAGATGAAGAGAAAACCTCTTTAGCTTTTATTCAATAACAGATTTATAGGAACTTTATGTAGAGCTTCATGATGATAAAGACATGAAGTGAAAAGTTCTCTCGGTACCTGAGTGTCTCTCTCTGATCTTTTCTTCCTCCTGTTCACACAAAGGATATTAAACCCAGGCTGTTCAAATCTGTTCCTAATGAATTCAACTAATGTTTACTTCCAGATTATAATTAAGGTAACTTAAGGAATATAAAAATAATTCAGTCACACACTTAACACACAGGACAGCGATAATAAGAGAGAGAAGCAGAGCAGGAACGAGTGCAGCAGCAGCTCCCCATACAGCATGCAGCTTCCACACTACAGCTGAGATAAAGAAAATCTTTTAGCACAAAACTTTTAACTGTGAAAAATAAACAATTTTTAAACAAGCATAAACTGAATGAATTAAATCCCAGTAAACCTCTGATTTATTTAGCAGACAGAACACTTAACCAACACATCCAGGTGTGTTGGTGTAGAGGTGTGGTTTCCCAGCTGGTTGTGAGCAGTGCAGTAGTACAGTCCACTGTGCTGGGAGCTGATGTAGCTGATGCTGTAATTCTGGCCTGTTGTCAGCAGTGTGTCTGCAGCTGCACTCTGCTTAAACCAGGAGTAGGTGAGAACAGGAGGGTTTGCATCACTGCTACAGCTCAGAGTCACTGAATCTCCCTCCACTGTGTCTCCAGAGGGAAGAACCACTGCTCTGGGGTTTGTAGGGGAATCTGATTAGAAATAAAACACCTGAATCAGCTGCTGTGTGTTCAGGATCAGTGTTTGATAGACATGTAGATGGACTCTGATTGAGGAGAGTAAAATCCACACTCACACACTGGAGGAGAGAGGAGACTGTCATGGCCTTCAACAGCACAGCTGTAACTGACCGCACCAACGACTGCAGCTACAGAGCAGGAGGCAGATTTACACTCAGACACACGCTGTCCGTTCTTGTACCAGATGTAAGTGGGGTTGTTAGACAGAGTGCAGGTGGTGTTACAGTTCAGCTTGATTTGTCCACTACCCGAGTCTGATACTGTAACCTTCAGATCTGCAAAGAATAAACTGGTTTCATGTGATTCATCATAATTTTGTCATGTAAATGTGACATTACCTGTGACAGACAGAATGACTCCAGGTTCTCCGGTGTATTTTCCTGCAGGATCAGTGTACAATCTGAACCTGTATGTTTGAGCGTCTCTCTCTCTCAGGTTAGTGATTCTCAGACTACAGTCATTCTGGGAGCTCTGTGTGTACTGCACTCGACCCTGATACTCCTGATTTTCCCTGAACAGAGACAGCATAGTGTTCTTCTTAGGCTGAAGATATCCCAAGTATGTGACCAGTGAACCAGTGTTGATGTATTCACTGATAGAGACACTTTTTTACATCACTCTGGAATGTAAAAAATGTAAATGTATACATGAAATATCATAGCGACCAACCAGCAGCATGTTAGCATACCCTAGCAACCAACTAAGTTAGCATATCAACACCCTAGTAAACAAACAGTGTTGCCATACTTTCCTTATACTACAGGATTGTTGTGTATTGAAAAATGTGTGTCCCATATTTCTCATACACATTGTTTCATACACACCAAGTCTTCTTAGTGGTAAGAATAACACGATGGTGAATGGTCAGTGTTGAGACCAGAGAATGATGGGATACGTTTTATGTGAGTTTGATCATCATCATTGAAAACTCAAACTGTATGGTTTACCTTGGAGCACACAGCAGGTGATAAAATATATAAGCAAAATCCTTATATATCCTCCTCAGGGGAAGTCTGAGGTAAAAGTTACTGAGGGATTTCTCTCTGTTTTTATTTTATAATGAATTGAAAATTTCCTCCTGGGTGAATTAGATTGGCATATATGGTGATGTTGGATTTTAAAGTAATTACTTTACAATTCCACATTAATAATGGTTGATCTTTATCTTGAGCATAGAGTAGGTCATTATGAACTGCTATACGTCGATTTGATCAACTAAAAATTTGAACTGTTCATTTTACATTAAAAACTGCTTCTTGTCTGAATGTCGCTGGGCCTCTGTGCTGACCAAAAGGCAGGACTCGATACTGCCAGTGGCCCCCGGAGGTGGTGAAGGTTGATTTGGGCTTGGTGGTGCCCAAATCATAGGATAGGGCTACCTGCCAATAGCCTTTGGTGAGGTCAAGGGTGGAAACAAACTGGGCCTTTCCCAGCCGCTCCATGAGGTCATCCACATGAGGGAGGGGGTAGGAGTCAAACTCTGAGATTTGGTTGAGCCTCTAGAAGTCATTACAGACAAGGAGGGACCCGTCGGGCTTGGGCACCACCACAATAGGGCTAGACCATGGGCTGGCAGATTCCTCTATTATCCCTTTTTTTAGCATTCACTCTACTTCCTCCTCTATAGTGCGATGATGGGCCTCAGGGACGCGGCACGGGAATGATGGTGGTGGTCTTTAGGCATATAGGGACGATGCCTGAAGACAAGGAGATGTTGAAGATGTCAGTGAAGACATCTGCTAGCTGTTCTGCACATTCCGTGAGCACTCTGCAAGGAAGGCATCACTGTCACAGGCAGGTGAAGCTGTCCTTTAGTTGGTGATCGACTGGATGCCTTGCCACATGTGCCGAGTGTCACCGCTTCTGCTTGGGTCGTGTGGTGATGGACTTGGAGACAGTCACATCATCGATGCACTTGCAAATGTAGTTGGTCACTGATTAGGTTTATTCCTCTCTCCTAAGTCTGTGGTTTCACCATTGGTTGCAGCCTCCCTGAACATGCCCCAGTCAGTGCATTCAAAACAGTCATGAGATACCAGGCTCCTCATGGCCAGGTTTTAACCTGTTTCAGGAACCTGTAACCTGTTTCGCGTCTGACAAGTGGTCTGTATGCTGGAATCAATATAACAGAGATGTGTTCTGAGTAGCCGAGGTGAGGGTGGAGCTCCGCATGGTACGCGCAGGCAATATTTGTGTAAACAATATCCAGCACATTCACTCCTCTGGTTGCAAAGTCCACATACTGATTTTAGGAAGAACGGACTTCAGATTTGCATGGTTGGCATCTCAGGCGATAATAAAAAGTCCATCAGGGTGAGCATTCTGCAACTCGCTAATAGCTCTGCAGAGCCTCCTTAGCATTAGTGCTGGGGGGAATGTACACTGCGAAAATGAATTTGGTGGTGAATTCTTGTGGTAAATAAAATGGTCTGCATCTAAAAGTCACAAATTCCACTAGCGGTAGTTAGAAGCAAGCACAGAGTTCTTGCATCATTCTGCATTGATGTAGACACACAAGCCACCCCTGTGAGTCTTACCACACAGAGCGGCGTGAAACGCAGTTAGCCTGTCTAGCTGAATGGTGGCATCCGGAACTCTGTCGCTGAGCCACGTCTCTGTAAAAACATACATGCAGCAGTCTCTGTACTCACACCGTGTAGTTCACTGGAGTCAGATGTAGTCCAGTTTATTGTCCAGGGAGCAGACATTGTATAGAAATATGGATGGAAGCACCAGCTGGCTGTGGTTTGTTTTTAGCCTAGCACGGCCACCCGCCCACTCGCTGCGCTTCCGCTTTCTCATGCACCGCTTCCGTTGACTCAGCAATGGGCAATGTCAAGGACTGGGGGCCTGGTCTCCGCATCCAGTCGAGATTGCAAAGCTATTTCCGTAGTTCGTCATGCACGGCTGGTGCATGATATCCATCCTGTAGCTGATTCCCCCCATGGAAGGAGAGTTCATCCACCACAACCAACTGCAACCCTGGGCCGTGGGCCACCTTGAATTAAAAGTGCCAGATACCAACATGCTGACATCTTTCATACCATGGAGCTATTAAAGCAGGGCAAGATTGGAAAAGAGGGTTAAAAGGCATCCCAGTAGGTAGTATTGGAGGCTGAGGACCACCAACTAAATGGCCAGAAACTCTTCCCCGATCATGCTGTACTCATGCTGGACCTGAGCATCCGGTTGATGTACATTGCTTCTCCCCCTCCTTCTCCTAGGACAAAACAGCCTCTAGGCCGCTTTCTGACACATCTGTCTGCAGAACAAAAGGGAGAGAAATATCAGGTCAATTTCACAGAATGCCAACAAGGATTCTTGGATTCTGCGTATCAATTTGGGATTGCTCTTATATGTTGTAGATGTTGCTGCCAATCATTAGAAGTGATAATATCATCTAAATAAACAGAAGCATATGCGTTGCACAAGCAAAGGATTCTGTCAATAAGATGTTGAAGTGATACTGGAATAACCTAAAAGGAAGTGTAATACATTGGAATTGGAATAATTGATTAGTTTGTCAATAATTGATAAATTTTCAAATTAATATAAGCTGAACCTAACCTACTGACACAGTATTGACTCACCAAAAAAGACCAACCCCTGGGCACCAAGATCACCAGATTGCTCATGTTGAGCACAGCCTTGAGCTCCTTATGAATCATATTTTTCATCGGTCAAGCCACCGGTATAGGCAGCTGTGCACAATCACGCATGGAGGCATCTCAGTGTGGTGTTTAAGGAGGTCTAAGTGACCTGGTAGAGACAAAAACATATCAGAAATTTTCCCTTGCAACCTGCCTTTCTGTGCTCTCTGGGACAGTGAAAGGTGGTCTCTAAAGAGGACAAGGGTAAACTAGGACATGCTATTTGGACTTACCCCTGACCCAAACTCCTATCTCTCTAGAACCACCATCATCAGAGCCACATGGGTCCACCTCTCTCCACAGGTTCAGGAGATGGTGTGTTTGAAGTGCATAGTCTCTATCCATTCACCTGACATAATAGTCAACTTCTTCGACTCACTGTGACCTCGAAGACTCCTTGCCACTTTGACCTTGACATGGGTAGTAAAACAAGTCTTTTTTTTTAACCCTGTGCAAGTTATGTTACTTAAAGTGTGGAGTTTTGCTCTGAGGTCAAGAACATAACGAATGTAATTTTTGCCGGTAGAAGGTCCTGTTGTGAATTCACCAAAGCAGACCAGAGGATTCTGAAGTAGTGTTCAGCAGGAATGTTTTATTGGAGATCAGAACATGCTTCAGTGGTACTGTAGTCACCAAGTCCAGTGAAAAGGAACATGCGTTACAGTTTTAAAGGTCTTGAGTGGGCAGGCCTTGAGGGTGTGACAATACAAAAGCCTAGAGGTGATACTCTTAAACAAAAACCCCCAAGGGGAGGTAGACTTCACAGGTGTCAACTCCCTGGTATGACAATACAAAAACCTGGAGGTGATACTCTTAAACAAAGCATTGAATGGAGGAAAGATCCCCAGAGTTGGCTGCCCAACTGTCATATGGATGGGATATGTAAATGATTATTCAAAGAGAAATGTATGTTATAGTAGATTCCAGAGTGACCTCAAAATATGTTTTCCTTCGGTTCCTTCTATCAATTTTTTTAATGACATCTGTGATGCCACAAGGCTGTGTCTTTACACTAATTTGAATTAGGAAAACCATTGTGCAGGCTTGAGGGACCTCTGGTACTACAAATAATAGGGGCTCAAGCTTATCACTTATCACATTTACATGAATCATCATGAATGAATGTAGAAATTATATTTTTAAGAATTTTATTCTCCTGTTCAACCAACCTGTCCATCTGTGGATGGTAAATGCCAGGGCCCTTGTCAGTCTGGATCCCGTTCGGGATCTCAATTCGGGAGATAATGCCAAAGAGTAATTCCATAAAACTGGATGCTAGCATGATGTGCCTAGCCCTGCATCACTCTACATAACCTATCCTTAACAATCGGAAAGTACAGGTGGAATAGCATAAACTGGGCTGAATTGGCCAACCATGTCTTAGGGTCTTGTCATACAAGTGCTCGAAGTGGAAATTCCCACAGGGAATGGCCAGTTTATCCTGAGAATTAGTGGATGGATGAGGCATAACACAAGGAATAACACAACCTTTACTTTATGCCTTTTTCCCTTAGAATTTAATCCTGACTGGCATAAGCAGATATTTGTGAACATCCTTGCGCACAAACTTCATCATCACCAACAGTGCATTTCCCAGTGTCCCACAATGAATCTTTGGCTTTGGTGGGCAGTGCTCAGGTTATACCAAGGCCTGATATGTACTCCCTTGAATACTAACTGATATGTGGTAGGTTCCTGCTCTGTTGAGTACAGTATGTTCTCCCTGTGGCGAGAGAAACAAAGAATGGCGAGATGGGAACCGGGTCTGTATTGCTGGCTTTGGAGCCCCAGCACCACAGTTCTCTGTTCTACCACCATTTTATCCCTAAATGGTTAAATACACTGGTGGATAAAGTCCTTCAGTTGCTGCTTGCTGGTGATAAGATGGCCTTGGAAAACTGCAGCAAACATTAAGTGGGAGCGGTGTTCCTCGGGTGTCTGACGTGCTATGATCAAAAATTTATCCAGGTTAGTTTCTTTGGTGCAGGATTTTTAGCAGGATCACCAGCATCATCCACTGAAAAAGTTAGTGCCATGTAGCAGCTATTTACAGCCACCTTTATGTACGAAAATGGACTGATGAGTTCATCAAAGAGTTTTTTCAAATTTAAATGTTCCTTGAGTTAATCAGCTGCCCTTGGGTTTACAAACGAATATGGAGAAAGCTTCTCTGTTTTTACTCTATCTGTACAGATACAGTAGATAGAGTTTGATAATTAAATGGAAAAAGGAGCAGACTTGGTGGCTAGTGGCACTTCAAGCCAGTAGAAATAAACAAAGTTTTTACAAATGATTCTCATTATTAGGTGTTTTTTAATATGGAAACAATAGCATAATAGAACAAGCATGTCATTTGAGCTACAGCAGAAACTATAAACTCAGCACCTTCTTAACAATTAGAAACAAACTTCAAACTGTTAGTAATGCAGGACTGTAAATAACCATTTATCAGGTGATTATGTATAATTACTGCTAAGATAAAATATTGAAAATGTTACTGTTAAAGTCAACTGTTCAAGCATGCAATAAAACTACGAATGTATGAATGAATCAGTGAATTTAAGTTCATTGTGGGTATATTATCATTAATGAAGTAATAAAGGTAATCATTAAAACACACACACACACTGGAAAGTTACCTAATCACAGACCTCCTTTCTTTCTGGCTTGCCAATTTCTCAAAGACCTTCTGGTTAAAGTCTCTTTTCTATCGACAGCATGGCCAATGCATTCAATAAGAAGTGCTGGAAAAGCACCAAGTGAAGCTTGACCGCCATCACTTGACTGCTGCTGAATTTGCAAATTGGGTCGATCTGGTCCAAGCTCCTTGATTCTTTTCTTTTCTTAATCCAAACGCCTTGTGAAAGGGTATATTTGTAAAGTAAATTTTCTTTCATCTCGAGAGTTTTCCCTTGCTTCCACATTAATCAGTACCTGTCCATCAACTGACAATCTGCTGAGCAGTAATGAGACTCATTGAGAATGGTCCGATCACATGAGGCCAAATATATAAAAAACAATATTGATTGGCTAACAACAAAAATGGGTGGGTTCAAAGAAAATTTGAAACAAGCCAGTCAGAACTCAGCCTCAAGTCACATACATCAAATCTTTACGGACCTACATACACACTCCGTTGTCCGGCGACCTGCACACACCAAATGAATGACATGCAGTTTTGTTTTGTTTTTTATTTTAAATAAATGATAATATAACTAACAGTGGCATAGTACTACTAAATGATTTTATTTCATTATTAAAATATATAATTATTGTTAACGTGTTGAAGTAGCAGTCTTCTCTGGCTAACTTTAAGGGGGTGGGGCCCCAGCGCCCCCTATTGACCGGCCGCCACTGATCAGGATCCTAATAATAATCTATATGGAATATAACTGGACAGTACTCACACACCCACACACTCCACCCACAGTCTTTGTCTGTATGAGTGCCTTCACGGGTGACGCAACAGTCTTTAAAACCACTGCTGAAATTAAGAATCCCTGCTTTCATTGTTATAAGGCCTAAACAGAAGAACGCAATTTAGCGTAAACTGTTTAGCAAAAACAACCAAGAGTCATGCTAGTGCAGCTAACATAATTGGCTTTAGAGCAAGTCAAATGGGAAATATGGGTTAATTTGAAGGATGTTTTACCTCTGATCCATTTTCAAGCAAACTACACATTGTTAGCTATTTATCACCAAGAAACCACCAGCAAACCTATAGAGATTTAATGTTAAAGTAACAATTATTAACAAAAAAACTGTTTTATAATTATTGCAAAAAAGAATGTATAAAGAAAGCATATATAAAGAATCCTAAAAAAAGAATCCTAAATCTGATTTTGTTCTTAAAAATCTCAACATACATACATAATTTTAAGGTAAAACAGCATACAGTACTGTGTGAACACTACAATACACTACTGAAGCATCAATACTGCTACTCTGATGAAATGCTTTTTCTGTTCAGTTTGGATACAGAACAGAACGATTAAATCTCTTTAAGCTTTTGCTTTGTCTGGGGATTTTCTGGACCTTGCTGTAGATCTGAGATGAATCATCTGTCACAAGTCTGTGGAACAAAAGGAGGTGATTTAGGAATAGTGTAAAGTCTTTATTTATAATCAGTCACAATGAACTTAATGATGCTGACTGAGCAGCACAGTTAGTGTTGGTGTAATGATGAAGATGTGCTTACTGGATGGCAGCAGTGCTCCTGCTAAAGTTCACAGCAGTGTACTGAACATCCTCTTCCTCTGTGGTGTCTGGAGGAAGTCTGGGGGACAGAGACACTTCCTGTGTGTGGGAATGTTTAATAACAACACTGGAGTAGTGAACGTCATCCTGATCATCTGAGGCGACTCTGCAGTTTGAGGCTGAGATATTTTCATATATAGCATCAGGCTGAGGCTGAAAACGAGCAGAGGATCAAGTTTATATCTGAACACGTCACATGATCAAACAGTCCCTCCTCCTTTCACCCACACTCACCTGTCCACTCTCACCAGTGCTGCTGTGGTCATTAGCTGAGCTCCACATCCTCTTCCTGAGAAACAGGAAGCATGTGTTCATGGTAATTGTAAATAAGTATTTAATTGTAAATCAGGTTTCAAACACATTCAGTATGTTCACATTTTACATACCACATCCACAGAGCTCCTGGGATGAGTGTTAATGCCAAGAAGATAAACAGTCCCACCATGATGAACATTAACACTGTGTTCTTGGAAACTTCATAAGCATAAGTCATAAGCAATATTAGGCTTTATTTTTGTTATTACTTTATACAGCTATGTAAATGTTTTATGCTGCACTTACCAAACACATCCAGGTGTGTTGGTGTAGAGGTGTGGTTTCCCAGCTGGTTGTGAGCAGTGCAGTAGTACAGTCCACTGTCCTGGGAGCTGATGTTCATGATGCTGTAATTCTGGCCTGTTGTCAGCAGTGTGTCTGCAGCTGCACTCTGCTTAAACCAGGAGTAGGTGAGAACAGGAGGGTTTGCATCACTGCTACAGCTCAGAGTCACTGAATCTCCCTCCACTGTGTCTCCAGAGGGAAGAACCACTGCTCTGGTGTTTGTAGGGGAATCTGATTGGGTAGATTTTCAAGAAATACATATTACAAAACCACCTCGTAAATGTACAAGCTCGCATACCGTGTTTGTGGTTTCATCATAGCTGTGTGTAAATGTTTTGATCAGCAGGTATGTATAGTATTGTGGTTGTTGAAGTTCACACAGCTGCCATCTTTGTGACACTGCCTGCAAAACCTCTGCACAATGTCTGTGGTAGTTATATGAAGCCATATGAACATCTAATCCTCCAGAAGTAGATCAAGACCTTAAATGCCTTAACTTAATATGGAGAAGTTGCATGAAGGTTTTGCTGGCTGTGTAGTGCACATTACAAAAGGGTGAAGGCACTATGTGTCCAAGTATAATAATTTCAAGATGGATAACTTTGTGGAGCAAGAATCCTTTTCCTGTAGCTGTAGAAATTATCATCAAATTTTTAATAGTGGCACCTGCACTGCACATATATCTGTATGAAACAGCAAGGAGAAAGCAAAATTATAAGCATGCAACAGTGTTTTAATTCTTTGTGGCAAGGCCTTTTTAGTCTGGACCAGTGGTGGCTGGTGCTAAAAAATGGGGAGGTGGTTTATGTTAAAGCATGCAATAAATGTACTATGAATCAGTGAATTTGAGTTCAATGTGGGTTTATTATCAGTAATGAAGTAATGAAGGTAATCATTAAAAACACACACACTGGGAAGTTGCCTAATCACAGGCCAGTGGCACTATTTGAAAATAAATTTTGCTCTCCTTTCTTTGTGGCTTGCAAATTTCTCAAAGACCTTCTGGTTAAAGTCAGTCATCTCAGTCACCAGTCTCTTTTCCACTGGCCTCATGGCCAATGCATTCAGTAAGAAGTTCTGGAAAAGCACCGAGTGTAAGCTCGACCACCATCGCTTGACTGCTGCTGAATTTGCAAATTGGGTCGATCTGCTCCATGCTCCTTCTTTTCTTTTTTTCATCTGAATGCTTGTGAAAGGGAGTTTTTGTAAAGTAAATTTTCTTTCATTTTGAGATTTTTTCCTTGCCTCCACATTAATCAGTGCCTGTCCGTCAATTGACAATCTGCTGAGCGGTAATGATACGTGAGGCCAAATATATAAAAACAATATTGATTCGCTAACAACAAAAGTGGGCAGGTTCGGATAACATGACTAACAGTGGAATAGTACGACTAAATGATTTTATAACTAAAATAACTATAAAAGATATAGTTATTGTTAACATGTTAAAGTAGCATTCTTCTCGGGCTAACTTTAAGGGGGTGGCACCCCAGCGCCACCTACTGACTGGTCGCCACTGGTCTGGACCTTATGTGCTGCAAGGCTGAGCTGCATTATATAGATTTAGTACATGTCACACTCCCAAGTATGTGCAGATAATATTCAGCATGAATACACTGAGATCAAGGTATGATACTCACATAACACATCCAGGTGTGTTGGTGTAGAGGTGTGGTTTCCCAGCTGGTGGTGAGCAGTGCAGTAGTACAGTCCACTGTCCTGGGAGCTGATGTTGCTGATGCTGTAATTCTGGCCTGTTGTCAGCAGTGTGTCTGCAGCTGCACTCTGCTTAAACCAGGAGTAGGTGAGAACAGGAGGGTTTGCATCACTGCTACAGCTCAGAGTCACTGAATCTCCCTCCACTGTGTCTCCAGAGGAAAGAACCACTGCTCTGGTGTTTGTAGGGGAATCTGATTAGAAATAAAACACCTGAATCAGCTGCTGTGTGTTCAGGATCAGTGTTTGATAGACATGTAGATGGATTCTGATTGAGGAGAGTAAAATCCACACTCACACACTGGAGGAGAGAGGAGACTGTCATGACCTTCAACAGCACAGCTGTAACTGACCACACCAACGACTGCAGCTACAGAGCAGGAGGCAGATTTACACTCAGACACACGCTGTCCGTTCTTGTACCAGATGTAAGTGGGGTTGTTAGACAGAGTGCAGGTGGTGTTACAGTTCAGCTTGATTTGTCCACTACCCGAGTCTGATACTGTAACCTTCAGATCTGTAAATATTACATTAGGTTCAGAATTACTTTCATTTCCTTCATCTGTATAAATGTAGTTAAATAAATGTATAATAGTGTGACATTACCTGTGACAGACAGAGTGACTCCAGGTTCTCCGGTGTATTTTCCTGTAGGATCATTAGTGTAGAATCTGAACCTGTATGTTTGAGTGTCTCTCTCTCTCAGGTTAGTGATTCTCAGACTACAGTCATTCTGGGAGCTCTGTGTGTACTGCACTCGACCCTGATACTCCTCATCCTTTCTCACATCCTCAGGCTCAACACCAACCTGCACTTTAATGAACCACACTGATTTTATCACTGTGAGGCCTGCAGGATATTTATAAGAGCAGGAAAGATCAATTGATGTGTTTTTCAGAGCACACACATGTTCAGGAGTATAAGTCACACCCCAACACTCTATACCCAGTACACCTGAAACACACAGAGAGGTACACACAGGAAGGAAGAAGTCAGAACTGTGAAATCTGTGTCTTTATAACACAGGTGGACAGTAATGAAGTACATATTCTCATACTATGTCCAAATTCTCATACTATGTGCCCTAAATAGTATTCGAAAATAGAATTAGTATGCCCCAAATCGTTGAAAAGAGTATTCCAAAAACTCCCGGATGGTCTACTAAATATATATAACTTATGTAAAATGCAAAGAGTAAATTATATATATATATTAAGTACTTTTAAAAACAAGTACTTCTGTACTTTTACTTGTAATGGAGTAATGTTTGACCAGTAGTATCTGTACTTTCACTCAAGTAAGGAAGTTGTGTACTTTGTCCACCTCTGCTTTATAAACATTTATCAGCTCAGATGTATTTATTCTGTGTGTCAGTGAAAATATTGTGAGGTGAAATTGTGAAATGAAGCGATTTGTCTAGACTACAGTTGAACAGCACCAACAATTTATTGTAGGATTCTGAGTATGCTATCAGAATAAAGAATACTGTTCCAGGGACAAAGTACTGTGCAGGAAATTCTGATTATTTGGCCACAGGAGCCATAAAACCATGGACCATGACTTGCTGGCATTGTGGTGCCACTTAATTACTGCTGGTTTGTGCCCATCTAACTTCAGCTGTCCTGTGAACAACTAGGAGAGTGTAAGAAGGCTGACCTGGAATCCAGCAAAAGACAAAATTAAAGATTTCCACCATTAAAAGATCTAATTTGGTGACAGTTTTTACAATAATGTGTTATTATATATAGACAAGATCTTGAATCACAGGCAATTAGGAAGTTCCGTTCCTTTCTTTTCTCATTTTTTTCCAGAGCCAGGAACAATTCTTAAAACTCAACCGTGAAAACAGAGCTTTGGTCCATGATTCTAATGCCATATTGTTGATCTCCTATTACTGCTGCAGCTGATACACTGTTATTATGTTGACTTGAAAGAGCCAACATTCTGTTTTGCTCAATAAGCTTGTTAGTGGCACTTGCTATGCAAAGCACACTATTACTAGTAACCATTATCACTATTAAGCACCAACCGCCAATTCCCCAGTGGAACTGCAAAATTACAGCAGCATGGGCATGTGACATGTCAAAACACTCAAACACTCAAGCAAACTTTGGAGAACTGTGTGTGATGTGTTCTGATGACGTCACGTGTGCACCACCCCCCAAAATAAGATGAACTGCAAAATTACAGCCACATAAACGTGACATATCAAAACGGTTGGAACAATGTGGGGAACTGTGTGACATGTGTCCTGGTGATGTCTCCACTCACCTCCAATAGTATTGGCACCCTATCTATCCACTCACCTCATCTATCTATCTATCTATCTATCTATCTATCTATCTATCTATCTATCTATCAATTCATTCGTTATTAAGTGTAATGACAAAATTACAGCAATATACACTTGTGACATATCAAAATGCTCAGCACAATGAGGGGAACTTCTTGATGTGTGTTCTGGTGATGTCACATGCACGTCAACCCTGAAAATAAGTGGAATTACAAAACTATCGCAACATACACGTGACATATCAAAATGCTCAACATAATGTGAGGAACTGTGTGACTTGTGTTCTGGTGACATAACCACTCGCCTCCAAAAGTATTGGCACGCTATCTCTCCACTCAACCTCCAGACGCATCGGAACCGTATCTGTCGGCTCACCACCAAAAGTTCTCTTTACGGTTATGACAAATAGGTTTGTTATTGCATCTAGCAGAAGTTCTGATGGCTGAAATATCGTAGACTATTAGGAATGAAAATGTCAACAGGAATGCTCAGCTATCCCAAATGGATCCATTCTGGAGGCTGAGGTTTGTTGAAAGACAGGATATATGTGCCAGTCTTTATTATTTGATCTTTTTTTATTGAGATCCTCTTCACATCCTCTTCTTGTTCTAATTATTACTCTCTTGCAGTTCAGATGTGAGTGAAAGGTAGCTTGCATTGGAAGAGTGGCCAAAGTATTTTTCTAAACAGATTTTCAGCATGCATTTGAATGAGAATTCTACCAAGATCTGACCTGATTTTTTCTATGTCCGTAACTGTTTCTGCAGGAGATTTTGAATTGCACATGGAGATAATTTTGTAAGTACTACATTAGCTAAAGAAGATTCTAAAAGAATAAACCTCTGTAAAAGTTTATTTTTTTATTAGTGCACATCCAGTTTTTATGTCATCATCCGAATTCCATTCCAGTATTTGCTGTTTGAGGGTTTGTTTGTTAGTTTGTCATATTTGTTTACATTTTGTTTCATCATCTTTGCTCCCCGCCCACCTCAAAGCCCTATCAGGTGATGACCATAGCTGCAGAACAGATATGCAGATATAGAATATAATGACGATAAACTTTTGCAAAGAGAACTAATATTTCCGAGTGATCGATTGCCACCGCCTTTACGGAAGCGAAACATACGGCTGATTTAAATGCCACAGCTACCCAGGGCACATTGTGAATAGCAGCTTGATTGGATCAGGGCCTTCCAACCACCCATCTATGTGAAGCTGGAACCAAAGCATTGTATTGGTCCTGGAAAAGCCACAGCTAATTCCTTTCCTCAAACACCAGGACTTCTTCCTCCACAGGCACAGGTCGCAACTCACAGCCTACAAATTGCCCCATTTGTTGCCTTTTTCTAGGGACCTATTCTACCCTGGGGTCCCCACAAGGACATTTATATGTCACATTTTAAAATGAATATTAACTGTATTTTTAATGTTTACAGAACATTTAGATTTATATTTAAAATTTACACTGAAACATAAAACTATTATTTGGAGTTTCTATCTACATGCATCTGAATGGCCTCAAATCTTTAAAAAAGTTAGAGATATGAGAATTCAAGGTTTTACATTTAGCACCATGATGACAGAGTGAGTGAAGTTTAAAGTGAGTTCTTACAGACAGCAGGAGAGCGAAGCTCCTCATGTCCTCTTACAGCACAGGAGTAGCTGCCTGCATTCCCACTACTGACATACAGTTCATTTCTGTCCTGGTCAGTAACACGCTGTCTGTTCTTGTACCAGATGTAAGTGGGGTTATTAGACAGAGAGCAGGTGGTGATGCAGCTCAGCTTCTTGTTGCCATTCCTGTTTGATACTGTAACCCTAAGATCTACAAATATGAATTTAGGTTCAGAATTACTTTCATTTCCTTCATCTGTATAAATGTAGTTAAATAAATGTATAATAGTGTGACATTACCTGTGACAGACAGAGTGACTCCAGGTTTTCCGGTGTATTTTCCTGTAGGATCATCAGTGTAGAATCTGAACCTGTATGTTTGAGCGTCTCTCTCTCTCAGGTTAGTGATTCTCAGACTACAGTCATTCTGGGAGCTCTGTGTGTACTGCACTCGACCCTGATACTCCTCATCCTTTCTCACATCCTCAAGTTCTTTAATAAACCACAAGACTTCTGTGACCTTGTAATTATTAGGAAAGGTGTAATAACTGTGTAGGTCCACTGATGAGCCAATCAGAGAGCAGACAGTCTGAGTGGAATAAGACACACTCCAGCAGCTCTTCTCATCGAAAACACCTGAAAACACACAAGATTAACCCTGAACTTTGACAACATTTAACAGGAGTCACGCAGGATCTGAGCTCAAGACTCCACATCAAGACTGGTTCACGCAAAGACTCAGACTCCTTTGCACTGCCATGAACCACCTCTTCATTCTTCAAGTAACTTCACTTCACTCACCATCCACTGTTTCCTGAAAAACTACTCAATTATGTCCAGACCACCAGTCAAACAAAGCAATGAGTGATTTCCCCATCCAAAGACACCACGCAAAAATGAGTACAGGACCTCTAGATTCTCACTGAACTGATGCACAAAGTTTAAAGCCCTACTAAAGAACTAACAGAAGCTTATATTGATGATTCGTTCTTGGTTTGAGATATACCACACATTGCTAGAAACACACATTCATTTCCAACATTGAGTGTGTTTATGGGTTAGTTTAGTTCTGTGTATTAGAACAGTATAATAAAATCTCATCAGTTTTTAAAGGAAAGCACTGATCCTGTTACTGTGATCTTAATATAGTGTTTTCACTACATTTAGGATTTTATTGCTGGAGGTAACATCCCATGCAGAATTAATAAAAAAAAAACGTTCAACTTATCACTGTATGAATGGAGAATCAGCTGTGGAAATATTAAGTTCGCAACATTTCTTGAGCTGCAAGAAAGCTGATCTGAGCTGATCGGATAGTTTCCCATTACATATACTGGTGGAGAATGAGGGCAGTTCATTGTAAATTACAAATTCCCCATCATTATTAACTGAGTTATTATTTAATTCTTTGCTAAACATTAATTAAAGTATTAAATGATCCACACAATCCCAGCACTGATTTTAATATATCTTCATTTCAGAAACAATGGTATGAGCAAATCATGACGTTTTATTGACATTAATATGAGCTATATGTTTCAGTTGGATGCTGAGGGACAGATTTGACACTTACACACTGGAGGAGAGCGGTGTTCAGTTCCAGACACCTCACAGGAGTAGCTGCCTTTATCAGATCGACTGGTGGAGTCAAGAACAATGGAGGCATCATTTGTGTATTTGATGTAATGGCCATTCCTGTACCAGTAGATAATGTGTGTGTTGATTCTGCAGGTGGAGCTACAGGTCACTTTCACTTCTCTCTGTCCCACAGTGTTAGGATCCACCTTCACCTGCAAGTCTACACACAATTATGTACCAAATCACTGTAAATACACACTGCATATTACACAATAAAGTGTGTGTGTGTGTGTTACCTGTAACAGTCAGTTGTACTCCAGATGATGCTGATATCCAGTCACTGCTCTGTGTTTTAAATCTAAAGTTATAAACTCCAGACTCACTCACTCTCACATTCCTCACTGTCAGCTCACAGTCAGACCACCAGGTGCTTACAGACACTCGTCCTGAGTATTCTGGATCATTGTTCAGGTCTCGTGGTTCTCCTTCAGAGCTCTGGACTCGATACCACTCTCTCTCTGTGACTGTGGAGTAATATGGTTTTGTAAATCTACAGGGGATTTTTACTGTAGATCCAGTAACAACACATAGACTCTGAGAGGAGAGAGTTACACTGTGCTGAGTCTGAACTCCTATAACACACACACACACACAAACACACACACACCAGAAGTACAAAGTAAAATGAGTTAAATAACATGTAATAACTTGTGCACTGACCAGCAAGACTGTAACCACAGTGTTATCTGATGCTGCTATTCTCAGACACACATAGCGTGTGACCAGAAGACGTGTGAAAACGACAATAAAATTAGATCTCAGTTTGAAAACGCCCCTGAACTTCATTCCGGTTTATAGAATTTATAGTACAAGTTTTCCACACAGATAAAGAAGGGTGCGGGACATGAATGCATTATATAACAGATTCATAACGAAATGTAGTTACGTGATCATGTAAACATAATATAATGATTTGGTATATTTAAGTTTCAAAAGAAAATGAATAATAATAATGCAATAATTTATTTTCTTTGGTGCTCCACAATTTGTGTGTTTTACTCTTCAACATCCTACAACACACAGACATGTGGAGAATTTTTTCTGAATTATTGCAGTAGAAGCACAACAGCACAGTAAAACAGGAGAGAGAGATGAAATATGGGAAAAGTTTACCTGTCAGTAACATGAGGATCGCTGCTACTGTAATATTTCTCAACATTCTGGAAAACATCAGCCTTCAGACAGCTGACACTCGAAGATCCACCACGTGTAGAATTTACACCAAAAATATCCTCATAAATACAAAATGAATCGATCTTACTCTTATAATGAATATTAACGGTCTTTAATCAGCCTGTTCCTCCTTCACTCGTACTGCACTCGTAAGCAGTTATGAGCTTCTTTATTACTCCATCAGTAAACACACGGAAGTTGAGAAGTGTATTGTCACACCTCCCTCATTTAGATTAGTCTCTTCCTTTTCATTGAACGAGAACAGACATACAAGTGTGATTAACGTCTCTCACTTACACCAGACTCTTTTCTTTTGTGCTACAAAAACGAATCTCTATAAAGTGTTTTTTTTCTTGACAGAGAAATCGGATAGAAAATGATGGGATACGTGTTATGTGGCTTCACCGCAGTCCTGAAAGCACGGTTAAACTAGCCGCACTTATATTTAAGGGGCGCGGCTTTTAGATACTTAGCGGTAATAGCGCTGAAAGAGGAAAGCGAGCGGCCCGAGCTCCACCACCACCGAACAATAAATTAATACAAAATGATCATTTTTCATAAAAATCCCATTTGTTAGTTGATTAAACCATTACAGTCCATTTCAGGATGACCTAGTCTCTGGTCCCAATAAAGATCAACCAATTTTACTGTGAAATTTTTTAATAATTCCACTTCAAACTCACCATATCTGGCAATATAATTATGCCAGGAAGCACTTTTTTAATCCATAAAATGAACATTATAAAATTGATAACTCAAAATGTTAATTGAATCATCTCAGATCACTTCAACATGACCTACTCTATGCTCAAAATAAAAACCGTTTTTAATAATTCCTCTTCAACTTCATATATGTCAATAAAGTTGCAACTGGAAGCACTTTTTAATCCATTATAAGATGAACATGTCAAAATGTTAGTTGATCAATCCAAACAAGGGTGTAACTTTGGTTTGAGAAGGGGGGGAGGGGGCACAAAATGAATCCCATTTCCTGCATAGAGACTACAGTGATACAAAATCCAGGAACTAATTAAGTTGAGTATACTGATAGTGGTGGCTTAGTGTTTAACACGTTCGCCTCCTGCGTCCTGGGTTCGAGTCTTGCTCCCGCTCACTGTGTGTGTGGAGTTTGGATATTCTCCCCTCCCCGTGTGGGTTTCCTCCCACAGTCCAAAGACATGCTTCTAGGCTGATTGGAGTCTCTTAATTGCCTGTAGTGAGTGAATGTGTGTGTGTCCTGCGATGGATTGGCACTCCATCCAGGGTGTATCCTGCCATGACGCCTGAGATAGGCACAGGCTCCCCATGACCTGAGGATAGATCGGATAAGTGGTACGGACAATAATAAAAAAAAATTAATGATAAATTCTATCAAAAAGAATATTAGGCAACTAAACTGTTTATATAAAAAAAGATGTCTTAGATTCTTTATTGTGTAATAGGGGCCAATCGCCAAGACTTGAGAAAATAATTTTTCTCAAAAATGTTCAGCATTGATGTTTTCTGTGTGAATACAATGTAAATAAAGTAAGACTCAGTTTCCTCTGTTAAACAAACTTTTAGTTCAAACTAACCTCTGTACCTGAAAATGTAAAATAAATCACTTATTGCACAGGACGTCTGTCAGAGACACGTCCACCAAACCGCTGGGGTTTAGAATAGAAAAAGCTTTTATGAACTGTGTGTTAACATCTCTATTTTCACAAAATTAAATTCAAATTCAAATTCTATTTGTCACACACGAAATCATACACAGTATGACATGTAGTGAAATGCTTTTTACGACTGTCTTACATGAAAGAGTAAAAAAGAAAATATGTGGACATGAAAAGATAGGGGATATAGTTAAGAAATATTATAAAAAGAGTTAAAATGGTAAACTTGAAAATCAACTGTCATATGCATATGCAAATATATGTCTATGTATGTATATATAACAAATATAAGTGTGAAAATATGAAAGCAAAAACAAAAAATATATATGTATATATATAGTACAATATAGTATATGTATAGTATATGTGAAGAATAAAACAATATAAATATATGTGTAGACTCTATAATGTACAGAAGATACAGTATATGAATATATGTAGATAAAATGGTCAACATTGAAATGGTGTTGCAAAAGAGTATAGTATGTACAGTGTGCATATGTAAGATAATATATAAATATATTGTAGAAGTGTATATAAGGCAAAATATAATGTCCAGTTTAACAGGGAGTAAAGTGATAGTGCAGTGTGCACACAAAGATGTACAGAGAAGATGTACAGTGAGTGTTTTTGTGTGTACAGAGTAGTGCAGAGTACAAAGTAGTGCAATATTAGCATGTGCAACAATCAGCTGAGGTAGAATGTTATGTTATGTTGTGTGGGGGTAAGACCAGAGAGTCCAGATCCTAGGTGTACTGGTTGAGGGCCCAAATGGCCTGCGGGAAGAAGCTCCTCCTCATTCACTCTGTGTTCGCCTTCAAGGAACGGAAACGTTTCCCTGACCTCAACAGAGAGAAGAGTCCATTGTTGGGATGGCTGAGGTCCTTCATAATCTTGCTGTCTTTGGTCCAGCACCGCTTGCTGTATATAGTGTTCAGGTCAGGAAGCTAGGTGCGGATGGTACGCTCGGCTGATCGCACCACCCTCTGGAGAGCTTGCCTGTCCTGTTTGGTGCTGTTCCCAAACCAGGCAGTGATACTTCCCGTCAGGATGCTCTCAATGGTGCAGGTGTAGAATGTCTTTAGCACCTTTGAGGGCAGTTTAAAGTCCTTCAGACTTTAAATTAATATGTAATATAATTTTATAATTTTTATAACAATTATATGAAAATGTTGATCATTACTTCAATAATTGTCTCTCATGCATAAACAACCACAAATTAAAATATTTACATTCTTGGTGCTAATTTTTTTTGCAGCACAAATACCTAAAGTAGATCATTTTTATGCCTCCAACACTGTCTTATAGCAGGATATGAAGTAACTATCTGTAATTATTACTTCTGTATTCCAAAAGGATGGAAAATTGAAAACACAATAGATACACAACTTATTTGGTACACAGGATTCAAGATTGGCAAACAATCTTACAAACATTAAAAAAATATATAAAGAACATTGTCCTCCATCTATCCATTCATGGATACATGCCATGTATCCTAACTGTCCACCTCATCTGTCCTCTGATACGAAAACCTCTGAGTTATGATCATATTGAGTCTAACATTAAACCAGCATCCAGAGTCTGCTTGTCATACATTGAGAGAAAATGCACAGTTTGAAGCCAAATCATTTTCATCCTACACAGGATCTTCAAGAAAATATGATTATCCTGACCTGAGCTAATTTACTGAATCAACCAACTCACATCTCCATTCTTTCTTTTCATCCATGATGACATTAAAGCCATCTGTTGCTGCTTCTGGTGTTTCATCACTGACTGTGCCACAACCCCGATACCTGTTCATTACACCTTTCAGTGAGATAGTTTTAGAGTGTGCACGCGACCTTCCTGGACACGGACCCACGCATCGACACAGACAGACTCTCGGTGTCCTGCTCGGTCCGGCTCCTCTGTGGAGATGACGGCGTGTGGTTAAAAAATCATAACAAACAAACTTAAAAAGTGGGGGGGGGGGGCATGTCCCCCCTGTCCCCAGTGGAAATTATGCCCCTGAATCCAAACAGGATGACTTAAGAATCCCCTCCTATGTGTGGAGTTGGTTTGATAAACTAACAATTTTAAATGGTCATTTTATAACGGAGCAACATCAGCTTCTGGCTGTATTATATTAAAAGATATAGTGACTGAATGTAAATTACTACAAAGTTTCACAATAAAATTGATTGATCTTTATTTTGAGCATAGAGAATGTCATCCTGAAGTGATCTGAGATGGTTTTATCAACAAACATCTTAAAATATCCATTTTATAATGTACTACAAAGTGCTTCAGGTATTGTGAATTTGAAGAGGAATTATTATTAATTGGTTAATCTTTATTGACAGAATATAGTAGGTCACTCTGTTATTTCAGTTAGTTTTATGAAATAACATTTTATAACATTCATTTTATAATGGATTAAAAAGTGCTTTCTGGCATAATTATATTGCCAGCTTGAAGAAGAATTACTTAAAATTATTAAAAAGTAAATTTGGGGTGATCTTTATTGAGACCAGAGAGTAGGTCAATCTGAAATGGTTTAATCAACTAACAAATGGGATTTTTATTAAAAAATTATCATTTTGTATTAATTTATTGTTCGGTGGTGTAGGAGCTCGGGCCGCTCGCTTTCCTCTTCCAGCGCTATTACCGCTAAGTATCTAAAAGCCGCGCCCCTTAAATATAAGTGCGGCTAGTTTAACCGTGCTTTCAGAAAGAGGGGCTGGTTTAACCGCAATCCATTTTTACACTTTCCCCTTATTTTAAACTCATTTTCTTTTCATCACGGGTACCAGCCTCTGCTTCACCGAGACACGGCTGTATCCAGCGGTACCGGACCACGCCATCTTCACGGTTTACCTCCTGGACAGTGTGTCTGATGGTAAACAGCAGCCGAAGAGACAGCGCGAGCATTTTTCCTCTCACGCGCCCCTGCACACACAACCTGGAGCTCCTGACCATCAAATGTCGTCCTTTGTTTCTCCTTCTGGAATTTACCTCAGTCATAGTGAGTGGTGTTTTAATTCCACCCCAGGAAGACTCGGACACTGCCTTGTGTGAACTACATGAGGTTCTCACTCTACACCAGACTCATCACCAGGACACTGCGCTCGTTGTGGAGGGAGACTTTAACGGAGATAAACTCAAACCAGCATGGTGAACAAACTTCCATCAGCACGTCAACTGCCACCTGCCACCAGGGGCAAAAGCTTCTGGGACCTTTGCTACACTTCGTTTAAAAACATCTACAAAGTACAATCTACAGCCATCTTCATCATGTCTAGATATAAGCACAGACTGATACAGGAAGCTTCGGTTCACTTGGACGGACCAATCGGGGGCCGCGCTTTAGGAAACTCTAGATGACGCGGAATGGATCGTATGACGTCGCAGTGTTTACGGAAGAGGTTGTGCGATTTATCGGGGAAATTGATAAACGATATAGTTCACAGAACCATCATGAGAACGGTTTCCAACCAGAAGTCCACTGAGGATAAAACTATCCGTGATGCTCTGAGATTACTCATCGCTGATTGTAAATCGTGACTCGCCACCGGGAACACCGAAGTTTTAGGTTAGATATTCACCAGACATTCAGCGACGTGACACTTAGGGACCGTCAATAAATTACCATTTGAATAAAACAAACTCAGGAGGTATGTATCATTCAGTTGGTAATTTATTGACGGTCCCTAAGTGACACGCCGCTGAATGTGTGTGGAATATAAATCCTAAAACTAACTTCACCTCGGTACCGGGAACATGGACGAGTACGAGGCTGTGTCTTACACCGTGAGCAGAGCGGAGAAGGAGACTGCAGCTAATAACTCTATTACAGATATCACACACAGTTACACACACCTACACTTTATACACAATAATCATACTGTTCTGTTCACACATCAATATTCATATATATTTATTTAGATTTTTATATCATTTCCCTTTACCTGTTCAGGTAATTCTATTTCTGTATTTATATATAACTATTTTTTATAATATTTTTTCTTGTTTTTATGACAGATTGTGGAGAATTATTGTGTGTGGTTGTGTATATGACAAATAAAATGTGATTTTGAAGAGTAATATAATTATGAGATGATAGTGTGTGGTATTGGTGATGTGTAACTTTAATATAGTTGTTTAATATTGAATCGATTTCTGCTCAGTGTGTTTCAGTCTCTACTGATACTGATTACTGTATACATTTTAAAATTCTTATATTGTGATTAAAGATGAAACAAACTGTTTTTTATTAAAAAAAATTAAAATAAGTAAATAATTTTTAAAAACACACACACAAAATGCTTATAAGCTCAATTTATTCTTGTAAACATTAACATTTTAAAGATTTTACAGTAACAGATCCGACATATTAAAATCGATCTTGATGGAGGTCGGTATTCGGTGCTTTAACAGATCAAGTGAAAGAAGAGAGACGATGAGAGAAAGCAGGATATAGTAGAAAATGTTCAGGATTTCTTCAGGCCAATACACATGTTATATATGTATGTGTGTGTATAAAATTATTAAATGTACAAAAGACAACAGATAAACAAAAGGAGCCTGAATAACATAAATAAATGACAATTACTAAAGACAGAAATGAGTTAATACTGTTTAAGTCTAATCCTAAAACTCTCACCCTGAGCATCCTTCCTGTGCTGGTCATGATGCTGAATGTAAAGTCACCAAACTCAGCTGTTAGTGATCATTCTCCAGTTCTGGAGTTCTCTTTACTGAAGCCACATTCTGAAATGGAAAAAAAATCTCATTACACTCTGTAATAAACACTTCTACTGGGATAAATCCAAAACATCTGGATCAAGCTAAGCAGAGATTAAAGATCAATTAAAGAGAGGTGGCAGTGACAGTGGGCTTTGCCACTGCTTAGGAGGACACATTATCTAGTCTTAGTAAGTTCTAGCATCTAGTGTCAGTCTTGCTAACACACACACACACACACACACACACAGGTAGAAAGACTGTATACTTACTTGCAGTGTGTCATATTCTGGGGACACAGTCATGAGGTTCAGCGCTGTGTATGTATCATCTCCAGGTGTTGGAACACACTGAGAGAGATGAAGAGAAAACCTCTTTAGCTTTTATTCAATAACAGATTTATAGGAACTTTATGTAGAGCTTCATGATGATAAAGACATGAAGTGAAAAGTTCTCTCAGTACCTGAGTGTCTCTCTCTGATCTTTTCTTCCTCCTGTTCACACAAAGGATATTAAAACCAGGCTGTTCAATCTGTTCCTAAATTCAGCTAATTTTTACTACTGGATTATGATCATGGTAATTTAAGGAATATAAAAAATATTCAGTCACTCACTTAATACACAGGACAGCGATAATAAGAGAGAGAAGCAGAGCAGGAACGAGTGCAGCAGCAGCTCCCCATACAGCATGCAGCTTCCACACCTCAGCTGAGATAAAGAAAAGCTTTTAGCACAAAACTTTTAACTGTGAAAAATAAACAATTTTTTAAACAAGCATATCTTCTATTATTGAGAATATCATTTCTATATCCTCTGCGTCTCATTTCGGATGCTGCGTCCTCCAGAGATTGCAGTTTGCTGCATACGGCAACAAGAATTTTTTTTTTTGGAGAAAAGTAACTGTAATAAAATGGACTATTCCTTGTGAGGTGTGAAATACTGTAGAATAATTTCTTTTTTATTTTGTTATTTAACGGTTGATTAGTATTTATTGCCGTGGCTTCCAGGGGTGATTCTAGAATTCTCATTTAAGGGGGGCTCGGCCCCCAATGAGGGTATAATAGTAAAAAATAAATTAATAAATAAATAAAATAAAGGTTTGACTAACAGGGTAGGATGGTAAACGTATTGCAGCATTCCACTGTATTGCATAGATGTGTATAACATTTGAGTACTGAACAAGCCAAATACGAGTCTTCCTGATCACACACACACACACACACACACACATACACACACACACACAAGTCCTCTGATCCTCGCTCTGCGGATTGAAGAACGCGCTGAAAGACGGGGAGGAGCCGAAATCTGCCGGAGTTTTCATATGAAAGTTAAAGGGGACTGAGGTGATCACCAATTTGTGTAGAGTTTATGGAGAATCGCAGAATTTTAGGGGGGCTGAGTAGAAAATGGCCTAGCGATGCCCATGGTGATGTCATAATGAAGGTATAGAGGTGGATTCATTCAGGAAGGACACCAGTGAAGGCCTAGGTCTGAAATGCACGGCCCACCACTGTTATACACAGTACATCAGTAAATACCACCACTGAAGTTTTACTCACTTATAAAACACTCAGGAAAAATGCTGTTATAATCAGCTTCTGGGTGCTAACAGCAACTGAGTAGTGACAGGGTTGGGCGAGTCAAATAATATAAACCTGTGATTTATTTAGCAGACAGAACACTTACCTAACACATCCAGGTGTGTTGGTGTAGAGGTGTGGTTTCCCAGCTGGTTGTGAGCAGTGCAGTAGTACAGTCCACTGTGCTGGGAGCTGATGTTGCTGATGCTGTAATTCTGGCCTGTTGTCAGCAGTGTGTCTGCAGCTGCACTCTGCTTAAACCAGGAGTAGGTGAGAACAGGAGGGTTTGCATCACTGCTACAGCTCAGAGTCACTGAATCTCCCTCCACTGTGTCTCCAGAGGGAAGAACCACTGCTCTGGTGTTTTTAGGGGAATCTGATTAGAAATAAAACACCTGAATCAGCTGCTGTGTGTTCAGGATCAGTGTTTGATAGACATGTAGATGGATTCTGATTGAGGAGAGTAAAATCCACACTCACACACTGGAGGAGAGAGGAGACTGTCATGACCTTCAACAGCACAGCTGTAACTGACCGCACCAACGACTGCAGCTACAGAGCAGGAGGCAGATTTACACTCAGACACACGCTGTCCGTTCTTGTACCAGATGTAAGGTGGTGTTACAGTTCAGCTTGATTTGTCCACTACCCGAGTCTGATACTGTAACCTTCAGATCTGCAAATATTAAATTAGGTTCAGAGTTACTTTCATTTACTTCATCTGTATAAATGTAGTTAAATAAATGTATAATAGTGTGACATTACCTGTGACAGACAGAGTGACTCCAGGTTCTCCGGTGTATTTTCCTGTAGGATCAGTGTAGAATCTGAACCTGTATGTTTGAGCGTCTCTCTCTCTCAGGTTAGTGATTCTCAGACTACAGTCATTCTGGGAGCTCTGTGTGTACTGCACTCGACCCTGATACTCCTCATCCTCTCTCACATCCTCAGGGTCAGCACCACCCTGCCATTTAATGAACCATACTGATTTTATCACTGTGAGGCCTGCAGGATATTTATAAGAGCAGGAAAGATTAATCGATGTGTTTTTCAGAGCACACACATGTTCAGGAGTATAAGTCACACCCCAACACTCTATACCCAGTACACCTGAAACACACAGAGAGGTACACACAGGAAGGAAGAAGTCAGAACTGAATTTTGTGTCTTTATAAACATTTCGCAGCTCAGATGTGTTTATTCTGTGTCAATGAAAATAATATAAATACTGTGAGGCAGAAAACTGACTATAAAAACGATACATTAACTACAACAATCACCTATTTACATCCATTATTCTGCTTTATTTCGTACCCATAGCTTTGTATAGCTAGCATTTGCTGTTTGATTATTTAGCATGTGTTGTTAGGGTTGTCATGTTTCCAGTGTATTAACATCCACTATATGTCTTATTTGGAATGTTTGAGTTCATTGAATGATTTCTGAAAGATGAGAGCATTTCATTATATTATATCCAAAAATCTCAAAAATTCAAACTTTACTCTATAAAAACTCCTACTACTGAAAATCTTTCCAGACCACAAACAAATAAAATCAACTGGAAACCCACCAGTCAAATGATGTAATGAGGGATTTCCCCATCCACAGAGACCAGTAAAGACAAGTACAGGACCTCTAGATTCTCTGAACTGGTGAACTTAAACACAAAGTTTAAAGCCCTACTAAAGAACTAACAGAAGATTAAATTGATAAGTTGATGGTTCATTCAGTTCATGGTTTGACATATACCACACATTGCTAACAACATGGATTCATTTCCAATATTCATTTCATTTTAATCTCTGTTCTAAACCCTTGTTTGTGATCTTTGTGTGTGTTTATGTGTTAGTTCAGTTCTGTGTATTAGAACAGTATAATAAACTCTCATCTGTGTTTAAAGGAAAGCGTTTTGAAGTTATTGTGTTAAGCTGCTGATCCTGTTACTGTGATCTTAATATAGTGTTTTCACCACAGTTAGGACATACACACACACACACACACAAGAAGCACAAAGTAAAAATGTAGTTGCAAGCAATGATGATCGGTGCCATCGCCGTCCAGGTGCACCAGACACAGTGGGCACTGTGGGTACATGCATTTAAAGGGGAAATACCAAAAGGACAAAAGTGACAATTTGGGTCTAATGAAACTAATAACAGCAATGTACACTGATGGCAAAAAGACAACTGACTCTCCCTCTAAACTATATCACTATATCAGTTTTTATTCTATAAAAATTGTGAACATTAAGCCATATTAAAAAAAATAAAGGGGAAAGAGCATGGTAATTAGCTTCATCTAGTGGACATGGTTTAGTACTGCAGGGCCGAGCCACAGTGACCTCCTAATGGCCGCAGATTCCAACCTGTCTGCTGATCTTCATGAGTTTTTGAACATGTTAAGACCCCCAAAAGTGCCCGGATGATTTGGGAAAAAAAAAAATAAAAATCCTTAGAAGAACAAGAGGGCCCTTCGCACTGCTAGTGCTTGGGCCTTAATGAGTTCAGAGCATAAAGTAATAACTTGTGCACTGACCAGCAAGACCATAACCACAGTGTTAACTGCTGCTGCTGTTCTCAGAAACACATAGAGTGTGACCAGAGGACGTGTGAAAACAACGATAAAAACAGAACTTCATTCCAGTTTATAGAATTTATAGTACAAATTCAACAGTGCAGGACATTAATATTTTATATAATAGATTCATAATGAAATGTAGCAATTTGATCATAATATCTAATATATAACAATATATTACATAATAATATATAAAACATAATATAATGATTTGATATATTTATGTTTCAAAAGAATTTGCAATAATTAATTTTCTTTCCTGCTCCATAACTCTTGTCTTTTACTCTCCAACATCCTACAAATGTTCTTCTCTACACCCAAATCATGTCAAATTTATAAAATACGTATTTTATATAATATATTATTAATTAATAATTATATTAATAATTATAATATATTATTGCAGTAGAAACACAACAGCACAGTAAAACAGGAGAGAGAGATGAAATATGGGAAAAGTTTACCTGTCAGTAACATGAGGATCGCTGCTACTGTAATATTTCTCAACATTCTGGAAAACATCAGCCTTCAGACAGCTGACACTCGAAGATCCACCACGTGTAGAATTTACACCAAAAATATCCTCATAAATAGAAAATGAATCGATCTTACTCTTATAATGAATATTAACGGTCTTAATCAGCCTGTTCCTCCTTCACTCGCACTGCACTCGTAAGCAGTTATGAGCTTCTTTATGACTCTAACAGCAAAGACACAGAAGTTGAGAAGCGCATTGTGTCATGACACCTCCCTCATTTAGATTAGTCTCTTCCTTTTCACTGAACGAGAACAGACATACAAGTGTGATTAACATCTCTCACTTACACTAGACTCTTTTCTTTTGTGCTACAAAAACGCATCTCTATAACTTAAGTAGCATCGCAACCACCTAGCAACACCATAAAAAACACCAAGATTTTGAGGAACAAAGACTCGAAGCGGCGACCGAGGGGCAAACGAGCCGGCATCAGGAACAGGCTAAGAGCATGTGCACACCGGGCTCCCTTGCCTAGCATCCTGTTAGCCAATGTCCAGGCTCTGGAAAACAAGCTCGATGACCTCAGGGCCAGGGTAAAGTTCCGTAGAGACAATCGGGACTGCAACCTTCTCTGCTTCACCGAGACATGGCTGAACCCAGCGGTACCAGACCACACCATCCAGCTGGCCGAGTTCTTCTTGTTTCACTGCATAGACAGAACAATGGAGTTGGGGAAGACAAGAGGAGGTGGAGTGTGTCTGATGGTAAACAACAGCTGGTGCAACAGCACAAGCATTTCACCTCTTTCACGCTCACCAAACCTGGAACTTCTGACCATCAAATGTCGCCCTTTCTACCTTCCTCGGGAATTTAGTTTGGTCATCGTCAGATCTGTTTATATTCCACCTCAGGCGGACATGGACACTGCTTTATGGGAGCTGCATGAAGCTCTCACTCTTCACCAGACACAACACCGTGACACTGCGCTCATTGTGGCGGGGGACTTTAATAGTGCTAACCTCAAACGCTCAGCGCCAAACTTTCACCAACACATCACCTGCCCCACCAGGGGTAAAAGAACACTGGACCACTGCTACACACAGTACAAAGACAGCTATAAAGCACAGCCATGTCCACAGTTTGGGAAATCGGACCATGCTGCCATCTTCCTCATGTCTAAATATAAACAAAGGTTAAATCAGGAAGACCCGGTTTAGCACTGGACCCACCAATCAGTGGCCGATATCTACAAGACAAGCTAAACACCTTTTACGCTCGATTCGAGGCTGCAGCTCACAGCGCTAACAGTGTTAGCAGCACTAACAGCGCGGTAAGCAGCACGCACACAGAGAATGCCAGAGAGGAAGGCGCATTCATCATCTCGAGAGTGAATACCAGGAAAGCAGCAGGTCCAGATGGCATCACGGGTCGGGTCCTGAAGGCCTGTGCTGACCAGCTTGCACCTGTGTTCACTAATATATTCAACCTCTCCCTGGAACAATCTAAAATCCTGACGTGCTTCAAACAGTCCACCATTGTTCCTGTCCCCAAGAAACCCCTAGCCCGCCTGCCTCAACAACTACTGCTCAGTAGTCCTGACCTCAGTAGTGATAAAGTGCTTTGAAAGACTAACCAGAAACTTCATCACTTCTTCTCTACCTGACAACCTGGACCTGCTACAGTTCACGTACCTGTCCAACCGATCTACTGAGGACGCCTTGCACACCTCCATCACACAGCCCTGAGCCACCTGGACAGCAGAAAGGGGAATTATGTTAAAATGCTGTTTGTTGACTACAGTTCAGTGTTTAACACCATAATTCCCTCCACACTCACCACTAAGTTGGAGATTCTGGGCCTCAGCCCGTCCCTGTGTCGATGGATCTCAAACTTCCTGACAGACAGACCACAGGCAGGATGGGTGGGCAACCATGTCTCACCCTCATTCACCCTCAGCACTGGAGCCCCCCAGGGTTGTGTTCTGAGCCCCCTGCTGTACTTACTGTACACCTATGACTCTATGGCCACTTCAAAGGACTTCAAACTGCCCTCAAAGGTGCTAAAGATGTTCTACACCTGCACCATTGAGATTATCCTGACGGGAAGCATCACAACCTGGGGTGGAAACAGCACCAAGCAGGACAATCAAGCTCTCCAGAGGGTGGTGCGATCAGCTGAGCGTACCATTCGCACCAAGCTTCCTGAACTGGAGACTATATACAACAAGCGGTGCTGGACCAAGGCCAGGAAGATAATGAAGGACTTTAGCTATCCCGACAATTGACTCTTCTCTCTGTTGCGGTCAGGGAAACGTTTCCGCTCCTTGAAGGCAAACACAGAGAGAATGAGAAGGAGCTTCTTCCCGCAGGCCACTAGGGCCCTCAACCAGAATACCTAGGCCAGGACAAACCATCGAAAAAAGGATTTCACTACATGTCGTACTGTGTATGATTTTGTATGTGACAAATATAATTTAAATTTGATATATCCTCCTCAGGGGAAGTCTGAGGTAAAAGTTACTGAGGGATTTCTCTCTGTTCTTTTTATACATCTGATTGAATGATGACAGGTTTCTTGAACAGCATTAACCATAAAAAGCCATAAAATAATTAGTCTCTTAGGCTAACTGTCTCGACTGAGATGCTGAGAGGACGCTAGTGCAGGTTACATGGGTTAAGAAATTTCCAAGAAAAAGAAGAAAAACCAATGAATGGATTAAAAAGTGCCTCATGACACAATTATATTGACAGATATGGCGAATTTGATGAACTTTTTTTTAAAAATCCACAGTAGAATTGCTTGATCTTTATTGGGAACATGGAGTAGGTGATTATAAAGTGATGTGAGTTAACTTCATCAACTAACAGTTCTTTATCTTGAACATAGAGTAGATCGTTATGAAGTGATCTAAGTGGATTTGATCAACTAACAATCTGAACTGTTTATTTTTTATAATGGATTAAAAACTGATTCCTGTCTGAATTTTAGTGACAGATATAGTGACTTTGAAGAGGAATATCTTTGTAATTCAACAGTAACATGAATTTATCTTTTTTCTGGTTTAAAACAGTTTGTGTCTCTTAAATCTTATTTTCCTCCATTCTTGTGTGTTCGTGTTGTTACGAGTTTATTGTAAATGATGGTTTTGTATGAAGTTCTGGTTCTGTGGTGTAGGAGCTCGCGAACGCTGGCTTTCCTCTTTCAGCGCTATTACCGCTAAGTGTCTAAAAGCCGCGCCACTAAAATATACGTGCAGCTAGTTTAACCGTGCTTTCAGAAAGAGCGGCTGGATAAACCGCAGTATTAGAAACAGCTCGGTAACAACTGGTGATAAACGGAACAGAGCGTTTAATTCATCAAGAACCGAGACACGGCTGTATCCACGGACCAGGACACTGCGCTCGTTGTGGAGGGAGACTTTAACGGAGATAAACTCAAACGCGAGGTGAACAAACTTCCATCAGCACGTCAACTGCCACCAGGGGCAAAAGGTTCTGGGCCCATTGCTACACTTCGCTTAAAGACACCTACAAGGTACAGTCTACAGCCATCTTCATCATGTCTAGATATAAACACAGACTGATACAGGAAGCTTCGGTTCAGTGGGAGGTCGCGCGCTGGACGGACCAATCGGTGGCCGCGCTTTAGGAATCTGAATTGATCGTGTTCAGTCGCAGCTCTGATGACGTCGCAGTGTTTACGGAAGAGGTTGTCCGATTTATCGGGGAAATTGGCAGAGCATCATGTTTCACAAAAACAATCCTGAGAAAGTTTCCCAAAGAGATGTCGTAAGTAGATAAAGCCGTCGCGACGGTCTGAGATTTCCCAAGGGGCGTCTCTTTTCACCTACATTACCTCCTAAAGACCTCGCTGTGGTTCAGTTACCATAGCGACCAGTTGTGCTAACTGGAGCACTGCACGCGCACCCAGCTGCCTGCACTCAGTGCTTCCTCGTGTGATAGGAAAGCAGAGGTACAGTAACAGGCCGTGTCTTTTGTGAAACTGTGACTTTTTACCCAGCAGAACTAGGAAAACAAAGCCAAGATGTCACATTGGTCATACTGTTCTGCCACCGATCAGTATTCATATATATTTATTCATATTTTCTAAATATTGTCTCTTTGCTTGTAAAGGTAATTCTCTTCCTAATGTCATGCTGTGAATGGTTGTATATGTGACAAATAAAATTTGATTTTGATACTTTAATATAGTTGTTTTATATTGAATCGATTTCTGCTCAATGTGTTTCAGTCTCTACTGATACTGTTTACTGTATACATTTTACAATTCTTGCTTAGGTTGCCATTAAAGATGGAATATACACAGACATACAAGTGTGATTAAAACGCCTTTGTTACCTCATTTCTTTTGTGCTATAAAAATCGTCTCTATAACTTAAAACATATTCTTGACAAACAGTCAACTTCAAGGGAATATCTAAAATATCTGTGGAACCACCAGGCATCCAATTTGGTTAGCACAGCAACAACCTAGCAGCACCATAGATTGCACCTGAAACATCACAGTGACCAACCAGCACCATGCTAGCAAACCACTGGAACACCTTATCAACCAACTTGGTTAGCACAGCAACCACCTGGTACATCATGGCAACCAAAGAGAAGCAGAGTAGGCTAGTAACCTACTCGAATATCAACCACCAAGAAACACCCTGGCAACCCCATTTAATATCATAGCAGACACTGGAAAATGATGGCATGCACATTGTGTGAGCTGCATGTCAACGTTACCACTGAATAGAACCCGTAGTTTACCTTAGGAACCATAACCACAACCACCACAGACATTGAGAACACGCCCACTCCGGTAATCAGATATGGCCAAATTATTCCCCCAGTCTTTTATGTTCCTGATGCTGCTCTGTTGCACTTCATTATGCACTTATTATGCATTTATTGCTATTGTATGTTGGTAGGATAACAAAAAGCCTCTGCAGACTAGCAGTTTCGCGTTCAACTGAGTGTGAGGCTTCTCGGGGTATTCAAACGTTCACCTTCACATTCTTCAGGAGAACTTCACATCATGTTCAAGTCAAACAGCAGAATGAAGAAAAAGTCTGATATTTGTGACTTTGATCGTAGCACCTGAGAATGCACAGAACAATGCACCATTCTGTGTAAACCACAAAAGATCAGTAGTTTCTGAAATAGTGAAAATAAAACAGACCATCTGGAACCAGAAACCATTAAAATAACACATATCACACGTTTCCTTCATTCTAACGTTTGATTTGAGTTTAGCTTAGTGACGTTAGCAGGCTTATATGAAAATGAAAGGAAATACACAGAAAACTGGAAGATGTAGAGGAGATAAACCTCAGAGTTGTGAGGGAAAGTCAGTTACAAAGCGTACTGATAACACCGATTAGGAGGACAGAAGACTGAGTGGCTGTGAATAAAACTTTATTGTAAATCTGGACACACGGTCATTTCAGACACATCAAGACAAAGACCCAAACACTTTCTCAAACCCGTTCTTATCGAGCACGCGCCCCAGCCTGGTGGAGAAATACAGTGTGTCCGAGCAGCTGTAGCGCTTCAGCCTTAATATAACCTCAGCCCGTGAGTCTCCTGTGTCTCCAAGAGTCAATACGTCCGACACAGGCATATACATGTCCCTCCGGTGGCCCCAGAAAGATAGATGGGCCACCTTTAACGTGGTGTGTGTGTGGTCCAGGTACATCATCCCCACCACTCGCCGGATGTAATGGCTTATAACGTAGAGCATGATGGCGGCGAAGGCAGCAATGCCCGTGGTGTAGCTTAGAAGACTGAATGACGCCTGACCCTGAAGGTAGAAGTAATAGACTGTGGGTAGAAGGACGCCGGTGATGCCGGTCTGAGCCAGTTTGAGCCTGGAGAGCGCACGCAGTACTCGGATGGCGGGGAACGCATAAATTAAGGTGTACTTTCGTGACGCCAGGTCTGAGCAGGGAACTACAGCTTGGTGCTGCGGTGAAGGAAGCAGAGGCCGTTTTGCCGGACAGCTCGCCCACAGAAGCCGCCCGTCTGTCCATGACTGCGTGTGAGAACGGAAGAAGAGCGGCTGGACGCTCAGAGATGGACGGCGGCATCGGATACCGGGTGCCAGCAGTGATAAGGTCACACGGATCAGACGTGGTGATCTCAGCTGGAAAAGAGAGAAATAATCAGCACGTGAGAATTGTGATATATATCACGCCTATATCTCTATAGCTGTTGATTATTTTCCTGTAACAGCTCGACACAGCCTTCTGCTCCTGACACACTGATCATCATTACACGAGCAGCTAATGTGTGTCTAAGATGTCCGTAAGGGTTTATTTCAGCATGAGCTCTCGGCATGTTTGAGTATCATCGACAGGTTTCAACTTTTAAGTGGTTTTAGATGTTGCATAAAGTAAAACGCTTGCTAGTCACTCACCATTTCAGTTCTGCAGCGGGGTGAAGCACTGCGTGACGCCAGGCTTCAAAATAAAAGCTCCTAAATAAAATTCAAAATAAAACACATCGTGTGAGTGTGTACAAAAAAGACCCATTTTCTGCACACACACACACAGATAGATAGATAGATAGATAGATAGATAGATAGATAGATAATTTATTTATAAATACTTATATATTTATATAGTATTTATGCAGTCCAACTATATCTGTGCAGCTGATAACATTAATATAATGTTAATTAATAATGTTAGTTAATGTTATTTATGAATAAATAATAATTCTGAAAACAATATTAATATAAATAATAAAAAATAAAATAAATAATAATTCTGAAAACAATATTAATATAAATAATAAAAAATAAAATAAATAATAATAAATAATAATAAAATAAAAATATTAAGAATAAAGATAGGATTTATAATAATAATAATAATATTTTTTTAACATTATCACCATCGTTATTATTATTATTATTATTATTTCTCCATACTACAATGGATTTTTATTTAATTTCACAGTTGGCATGACCATTATAGTGCACTATATCATGAAGTGAACACTGCCTGGGAGTGTGGAACATATTGTTCTGGGTAGCTGTATGTTGTGTGCATGCGCGCTGAGGAGCTAAACAGGATATGTTGAGAACAGCGCCAGATGAGGTGAAAATAGCTTAATTTGCAGTTCCTGTTCAATGAACCGTATCAAACCGAGTGTAAAGTAAAAGCTTCCCCTGGGTGATGTTTTAGGTTTGGGTTTGAATGAGTAGATACTTTAGTCCTAAATCTATTTATTTGACCTCAAAGAGTCGGGGGATTTTATTTTGCTCCGTTTTGAAGAAAGCCTCAGATGTTTATAAGATGCTGCAGTTAGGAGACGGTGTGACCTGCTTCTCGGCTCTGTTCATGCTCGTATTGCTCGGCACCAGGAGCGCGGTTTGCTCCATCGGCCTCACCGCTGTTCTCTACCTCTTTCTGGTGGTCTTCCGTTTCCCACAAGTCCCCGCGAGCCGTGCCAGGCAAGTGCTGCGCCCCGGGAGGCTCGCGCCCGGCGGAGTGTCGGTGGTGGCGCACCGGGCCGGTGCTCACGACGCCCCTGAGAACACAATAGCAGCAATAAGAGCTGTGAGTAAAATATGACTGTTCATCATTTTCTACCATTATGATGTAATATACAGGAAATCTTCCTTCCCATCTACATCTGGATGTTTGAATATGTAAATTAGGAACGCATATATATATAATCATACCACGCCCATTAACCAGAAGTATGTGGGCTGCTGACCATCACACTCGTACAGTTATATTGTCAAAAATTTTGGGACATTTGCCTTTACATGCACATGAACTTTAATGACTGTAGGGTTTAATATGGAGTTGGCCTGCCCTTTGCAGCTTTAAAAGCTTCAACTCCTCTGGGAAGGCTTTCCACAAGGTTTAGGAGTGTGTTTTGAAGACCTACCTCTTCCTGAAGCACTTAAACTAGCTCTTATTTTTCCCTGTTTGTTTTATGTATTGTATGTTGTATGTACATTTATAAAAAAAAAAAAAAAAAAAAAAACAACTCAATTTTTAGGCTGATGGTATCTTAAGTCTGTGACCTACTGAACCGCGTTAATGTATTCATCAATACTGATTGATTCATTGACATTCTTTTTCACAAATGTTTGTAGAAGCAGTCTGAATGCTTGCTTTTATACACCTGTGGCCATGGAAGTGATTGGAACGCCTGAATTTAATGATTTGGAGGGGTGTTCCAGCTTGTTTGACCATTGTGATGTGGAGACAGAGAGTCTCAACCTCCCGAAGCCTCTATCATAGTCAGTGCTCTGGACTTATGGGTGATTGATGGTCAGGTGTCCACAAACGTTTGGCTATTTAGAGTAGCTACATGTAGCCCTCTCCCAGACACATACTGAATTTTTTCAGTAAGTACATCAGCTCAATAGGTGGTAAGGGAAAGAGTCTAATAATCAAGCTGAATTTAATTCATTCATCTTTAGGAAGTGCTTTATCCTGGTCAGGGGGGCAGTAGATCCTTAGGCCTAAGGATGTGTTGGGTTACAATTTGGAATTGCATTATATTTAGACCACAGAATTCAAAACAGATTTTTTTTTTACTGTGTAAAAGAAGGCGTTGGTGGAAAAGAAAAAGCACCATATGGAAGTCTTGTTCCTTCCCTGATATTTCTTGTTCTAGGCCAGCGCAAACGGAGCGACAGGCGTGGAGCTGGATCTGGAATTCACCGCCGACGGTGTTGCCATCCTGATGCACGATGATACCGTGGACCGGACAACCAATGGATCGGGACCACTGAGCAAGCTGCGCTTCTCGGAGATTGGCAAATTGGACGCCGCTGCCAAACACAGACTCAGGTAAGATACAAAGAGAAGAGTCATTAGATACTTCAGGCAAAGACTCTTATCAGAATATCAGAATATAAGAATATAAAATATATAAAAGAATATTCATTCGTGATGCATCAAACCTTTAATCTTTCCAGATTTACTTCTAAAGCATGATGAAGGATTTATTAATATTCATGGTCCTCTTCTGTGCGCTGACCCGACACCTGAGACCGTTGACGAACCTAATGATCTGAGTGTGTGTTTTCCTGTTCTTCCCGCAGCGACCGTTTCCGTGGCGAGAAGGTCCCGACTCTGCAGGAAGCGGTGGAGGAAAGCATCAAACACCAGCTGATCATCTACTTCGATGTCAAAGGTCACCCAGACGAGGTAGGGTCATCGGCGAGACGCTGACCGATTAAACAGCCGGACACGGCGAGTGTGCGTTTTTGTTACCAGCTGTCACTACATCTGGATCTGCTCTACACATCATCACCATCCTCCCAACAGTCGAGAGAAATCCTAAAGCCTTACCAATTATCCTCTTAATTATGGCAAAGTTAAGAAACTAGCAAGATTCACCAAGTTATTTAGCTGATATGAAATTGAAACATATTAAAAGCAGTGGTGATTTAAAACTTTTTTTTTTTTCTGCATTTTGCTCTCCACAGGCTGCAGCAGCTCTGAAACGGCTCTATGTGAAACACCCGATGCTCTACAACTCCAGCGTAGTGTGTTCCTTTGAGCCCAAAGTCATCTACAGGGTAACATTTCTACCACTCCGCTCCATTTAGCTGCTGATTTTTTTATCCTCAGTACCTTGGAGATGATGTGTAGGAGTCATACAGCAGCCTGGCTACCAGTTCAAAACATCTGGATAAGCCACGTTCTCACAGTAACTCAGCAGATTGGGACTTCTGCGCCATACAGTGCAGCATGTGTGTGTTTGTCCTCCTCCAGATGAGGCAGGCCGATCCAGATGTCGTGACGGCGCTGACGCATCGGCCGTGGAGCCTGAGTCACTTCGGCGACGGCTTGCCGCGGTTCTCGTCGGCATGGAAACAGCATTGGATGCAGGTGCTGGATGTGCTCCTGGACTGGGCGCATCATCACCTGCTGTGGAAACTGTGCGGCGTGTCGGCTTTCCTGCTGCAGAAGAACCACATCTCCATGTGAGGGCACATTTTTTCTGGCTACATAACGTGATTATGTGTGAGATTTCTTTTTATTATATTTATCACAATGATATTTTCTTGTCAACGCAATTAACATTCACCGTTTTGGAAGTTAGGCAGAATCTCAAACGGCTTCCTTTACACTTTCTTTGCTCCCTTCGAAGGGTATGATACATATAGGCAGCTATAGGGCACACCCTACCTAGTGCGCTCTGTGTGCAGTGAAATGTTTGCTATTCAGTGTTTTTACTTGATCTTGTGTCCTTGCATCTTTGCGCTTTCTAATTTCACAGATAATAAAAAGTATTGGCACCTTTAGTTTTCCTTTTTTCACTTCAATCACAATCACAGTAGAAAACCTTGTTGAGGGGGACTTTAACTATGAAAGAAAATTTGACAGATTGTGCCCACCGCAACTAAGTTAACCCCCCCTCCCCTCCCCCTCCCCCCAAAAGCTCCACCTACTTTCACAGACAGCTTCTTTCAAGAAGAGAGCCTGGGTTAGTTACTGAATGTTAATGGTCCAATTTTAATAGACTGAATGTGTGTGTGTGTGTGTGTGTGTGTGTGTGTGTGTGTGTGTGTGTGTGTGTGTGCGTGTGTTAGGGACACGGTGCAGTACTGGGCCGAGCGTGGCGTCGAGGTCGTGGCCTGGACAGTGAACACGGCTGTGGAGAAGAATTACTACCAGCAGCAAGTGAACATCAACTACATCACAGACAGTCTGAAAGAGGACTGTGAGCCTCACTACTGACACACACACTCTCTCTCACACACACACACACACACACACACACTCTCTCTCTTACACACATACACACACACACACTCACTCTCTCTCTCAAAAGCAGACACACAAACACACACACACACAAAATCATTTCCAAAGCAAATGTACACAGCATTTGGCCTTAAATTATTATTATTACTACTTATCACCACCATTTTCATCCGTTTATGATGTGTAAATTAGTAAAATATTACGGGGAGGTGTGTTGTGATGGTCGGTCGCTCGCTCAGTATTAGGAATACCACGATTTCCAGAATATAGGACATGTTTCTTTTCCTCAAGCAGGTGCTGGGAATTCTATAATGTACCCACATATGTTCTAAGTTAAGTAAATGCGCTCTATTTTCATGCTAAACCAGCAGCTATGGGAAGGTGCTAACGTAACATTGCAACGAAATCTGGACTAGAGCGTGCCACGAGGTCTTCTAGCATTCTCCATTCTGATTGGTCGGAAAGGTCTTGATTTTTCGGAGAGTCGTGCAGCTATAAATGACGACAGGTTTACATTAACACTCTTGTCAACGTAATGTGTCATAATTGTGGTGGGATTTTTTTTTTTTTTTTTTCTCAGTCAGGAATTTTTCCCTAACAGGAAAGTCTTTAAGTTTTCCAGGTTTTTCAGTCACGTGACATGCTGCTGTGTTTTTCAAGGGAAATGAAAACAATCCGGTGAAGGAACGACTGTTTAAAAAGCGAAGCGAGAACAGGAGCTGACTTGTTTCTGTCCTGTTTAAGCGGATAAAAAAAGCCGACGCTCCGGGTGTGCACGTAACTTGATCACTGATTATTTTCCGATAACAGCATGCTCCGAAATGTGTGCGTGTGTGTTTTTTTTAGCAGTCACCTGCTGTGTAACACAAGGCCAGAGAGCATGTTAAACACACTTGGTGGTTTTCTCTGTGAGGAAAAGAAGATAGACACATTCTCACACACTCTCGAAACCTCAGTCGAACCTTTAAACAGTGTCATAGTGTGTTTAAGGCACTGAATGCATCAGTTATCTTTTCTGAAGGATGGTGTGTTAGACGCCCTGTAACTAACACGCACAACGGCTGGAATTGTGTTAACATTGTATACTTCCTTAGACGAAAACTTTAGCTGTTTCAATGTACTTTACTCAGGTGACGATATCAACATCCTTCACTGCTTTGACTTATCGAGTATAAAACCAACAGAAAGGGAACTTTTGAGGTTTAGCTTTTAGGCTCGGTTCAGATTCCTTTTAGCGTAGTTAATTATTAGCTTGACGTTTATCGCGGTTTATGATCTTATCGCATTAGCGGATTATATTTGTACAATTCCACTCAGCTCACATGCAGCGTAAAATCAGTCCGAAGAGATCAAAGTTGTCATTTCTTTCATGATTAAACCAATCACACAGTCTGTAGATAACAGTAAACATATCTGATTGTCAGTGAAAGATAACTCACTCACCCCCCAGAGTCCAGTCTGCCCTGTTACACACCACATGAGTTGTGTGTTTGGTCTTGATTAAGAGGAGTTGGGCAACTTGAATAAATCAGTTCTCACTATCAGACTGCACTTTCAGCAGCAGCACCGATCCCACAATACACAATTATCTGACGTGTGTGAGCAGCTAGTGGGCTTTAAGAAGTCCTGAAATGCAAAGTCTTGCACTGTTTCAGATATATTTACTGATGCACAGAGAGACAACTCAAATATTGTGAGCATGAGGGGGGGCAAAAAAATCTAACAAAATGACCGTATTTGAATTGCTGTTAGCAGTAAGAGTCAAACATTTACGACGTTTGTTGATCCCGACTAAAGGTTCTTTAGAATCCGTGTAGTAATTTGAGACGTCCAGCTACGGCGCAAACTAAAGCAATAAGCTGACAGCTACTAACGAAACGTGCTAACGATAACTAATTTGTCATTGGCAAGATTACAACCTTGACACTGCACTTTTTTTAATTTAATAAAAATGAAGCTAATTTAAAGATTTCACAGAAACGGGGGTAAAACCGGTGTGTCTTTAGTTGGCAAAATATAGAATGTTTATGTGGTTGATCTATGTTCAGTCAGTTCAGAATGTACACTATATGCACAAATAAAAGTTTGTGCACCCCTCACACCCATATGTGCTAGTTCCACATTTATTAATCCCCCTCTTTTTTTCTTTTTTTTTTTTACTAAATGTTGGAGCATGGCTGTAGGGATTTTGGATCATTCAGCCACAAGAGCTCAGACGCCGAGGAGGTCTGGGGTGCAGTCGGTGTCCCAGTTCAATCCCAAAAGTGTTCAGTGGGGTTGGGTCAGAGTCGGGGCTCTGTGCAGGACACTCGAGTTCTTCCACTCCAACCTTAACACATCATCATCATCATGTCTTCATGGTGAGTGCCTTGTGCACAGTGGCATTGGAACAGGTTCATGCCTGTTAGTTCCAGTGAAGGGAAATTTACAAGACGTTCTATACAATTCTGTGCTTTCAGATTTGTGGCAGCAGGATGTGGGGAAGAAGAACATATTGGTGTGATGGTCAGTGTGCACAAACTTTTGGCCATGCAGTGTGTTTATGAATTGTATGAATGCTGAATGAAGAAGAGTTGTTGATGAAGTCTGGACTAATGTCTCCATGTTACCAAAAGTCTATTAAATAAACACACTGGGTAACAGTTCAGTAGGAATACTTGTATCTTCCGATGAATTATTTAATATTTAATAAACGAATGTAACCTAAATGATTGGAAGCATGGTGTTTACTGTACTGTACTGTAAATGACCAATAAACTGGTTGAAGAGCTGACCCTGGGTTTGAGACTGCTTGTGTAATCAGCGAGCGTCACGGTGACGTAAGAGTTGCATCACATTCGCCTTCCAGGACGTTTCTCCTTCTCTACGACTTCGTAAAAGACAAATGGTAGTGGTCAGTGTTCTCTCGGTGGTTGTAAAAGCCGGACTTGGACCACGTGACGCACTTTGCCCTAAAAAAAAATCCCATACACTATAATCCGTTTGAGCCGCTACAGCGGCGCATTGGAGCTGCTCGTGTCTGCGTAGAATTTACGCAGAACTCTAAGCAGGGGGGGGGGTTATTACGCAAACCTCTGCGCAGGGTTTACCCAAACATCTAGGCACGATTCACGCAGATACGCGTGCAGGATTTACGAAGAATTCCGCGTCGTTTTGGCTGATGAGGGTTAAAACAAATTACACGTCATATTTTCATAGAAGTCTTGAAAATCTCTTTGTACCATCTAACTAACGAAGATACAGTAATTGTCCTGATAGCGCCGCAAAACCTTCACCTACTGACCTACGCGTGCAATGTTGGGTTGTCAGATTTGTGCGATTTAATATTTCCACTAAAACGTAGACAAACCAATAAATAAATAAATACAGTGTGATCAGATTATATCTTTAACTCACACAATTCAAACATAAGCAGGTAACCAGTACCTCTGTCCCTTTAGTGGAAAAAAAGCAGACATTTCTTGCGTTATTTCTTGCGTTTTTACACAAATATACTGTGTTTTTGTGAAAAACATGCTTGCATTGAAACGTGTTGCAGAAAACCATGCACATGTAAGCTCTAATGTGACTCATCTGAAAAACACACACACCCATGTAAACTATGTAAGGTGTATAAAAAACACTACGTGTAAAAAAAAAATAAAGGTCTCATTACTATAAGGGATTTAATATTCGATTTAAACTACCCCCCCCCAGATATTTCCTTTCCATCATATAACACCATATGTATAATACTGAGACTACTCTAACCGAATATGAATACATTTTAAACTGATCTTAACATAATTTCTATTATTATTGCTTTAAAACGATCAAACTGGCAACATCGGTCTTGGTGAATGGAGGGATCAGTCTTAAATCTCTCTCCACTCCCTTTACAAGTGCACTACAGAGTGAAGTCTGGTGTATAGACGTGTAGAAATCAGTCTGATGTACTTCGCTGACTCTCTCTCTCTCTCTCTTTCTGTCTCTCTGAACAAATATTTACGATCTTTAAATAATTTAGCGGATGTTATGTTTTGGTGAGTTTGATGTGTAGATCTGTGGGATTTTGGACGGAGCGAGTGTCTCCTTAAAGGGGGCGTGTGCTGACGTCACAGCGGGGAGGCGCAGGTGACCTTCTCTCTTTTTCTTTCCTTTTTTTTTTCCTTCGGTGTGTGTAACCTCTTCACAGTGTGGCGTCACTTCACTTCACAACAGTGTCCTTGCTGCGAGAGAGAGAGAGGGAAGAGGGAAGTTCATCCGAAATCAGACGGGACCTCTAACACCGGCGATCAAGGACACGGAGCATACTGAGAGTCCAGCGCGCGCACATTTCACTCTCCTCTCACCTTGAGCCGCGTGACCTACACACTGACCACACTGGTTTATTTTATAACCGGGGAATAAACCTAAACCGAGTCAGACCCGGCAGACCCTCAGATCTTCAGCTCGTGCGCAAACCGGGAATTTCATTACTTGCACAGACCTCGTGGGAAACGTTGCAGCGTGTGTGTGTATGTGGCGGTGCTTCAAAGAATCTCGAGCTCTCGCATGATGTACACAATTACCCGAGGCCCGAGCAAACTAGTTACACAACGTAGAACAGGTGCGTAATCATCCCCAGGGATCGCGTGCGCCTTTTAAATTCCATGCGTTGTTTGTTTGTTTATTTATTTCATTATTTCTATTTCAGGTCCCACACAGCAGCAGATCGACAGTAAAGCCACTGACTTGAAGCACAAACGGAGCCACTGGCTCGAGTCCAAGTGAGTTAGAAACTTCACACACACACGTGGAGCAGTCCTGGTTCACCCTGATTAATTTTCATCATGCTAACTGTAACTATGCTAACTTGGTTACAGAGTGTCGCGTGCTGGTGTGAACCGGTCTGACCTTGTGCCTCAGCGCGTGCGTGTGTTTGTGTTTCTGGACTTTCCGGTGTTTACAGAGCGATAAACCCGTTTAAAAGCTTCAAGTGTATTGTTTCTTTGTTAAAGCTTACGTGTAAAAACAACCTCCAAAATATACAGAACATGATTTAAAAAAAAAAAAAAAAAGTTTATATAAGACTTGACCCCAGGACCAAGGTGTTCTTGGAAAAACTGACTTCCGGTACGGAATGATGTTTGGTATGGAGGTGATGCGTATAGATACCAGAGTATCATCCTGTAAATTAGGATTAATTGTTTGTGTGGTTTCTGACTATTTATTTAAAAACTCTGCAAAGAGCTTGGGTTGTTCCTCAGGTAGGAGGCATGGGCAAAAATTTGCTGATGAAAATATAATGTTTACTCGTATGTATATAAAGTCCTGGAAGGTGAGGATTCAATACAGTAAGAATTGTGTGCCTTTGTAACGTGGGTTTGTTGTTGTTTTGTAGCTCGCCTGCCCCGAAAATTGTATTTCAGCGCCTGAACACGAAGCGCTTTCTCAGGTCCACCTCACCCAAGGAGGAAGACACGGCTGAAGGCTTCACACCAGCACACGAGGAGAACGTGCGATTCGTCTACGAAGGTGAGGGGACCGGGGAGTTTGTTGGTTTTTGGAGTCGGGAACGAGGCCAGAGTCGGAACTGACCGTGACACGGTGATGGCGGTGATGGATGGATGTCAGCGGTGCTGCTTGAATATCTAGGGCGTTGTGTTTTTTTTTTTTTTTTAAACGCAGGAGGAGTCAAGGTCGTGGATGTGATGATGTAGAAGTTTGGTCAGGGTCTGTTTACTTGCAAGCTTTCTAATTAAGCGTTACAGACTGGACCACCGAGCTGGTCAACTTCAAGACTTTGTACTAGTGCGTTAATCTGCCACACTGCTTTAGCTGACACCAGTCTCTTATCTCTGCGGCTCCTCCTTCGTCCAGAGCAGACCCACCGAACGGCCGATGTAACTCGCGGCCAAACCAGCCAGAGCACTGCCCATATCCAGGCTCTGTTTTTAGTTTAATAAGCGTGACTGTTCAAAACCAGCACCTTGACCTCAGAGATGGTAAGTAGGTAGGAGGCTTCAGTTAATCACTGTACAGAGTTCATGTCTAAATCCTCAAACGCAATTTATAATCTCCGTGACACCTACGTAGACTTTTATAAAACAGTGACTTATGTATTTAAAATGGGTTTTTCTAAAGTTTCCTCTAAATAACTGGAAGTATGTAAGTCAATCTTGTTCGATGTTTTAGTTTTTTTTTGTTTTTTTTTAAAAGAATAAAATGAAAATTGGTAGTGTTCGTGAATAGATATGGAAAGTTCTGGCAATAACAAACTCTGCTTTTCAACAAGCTGCAATACACCACCCTGTTGTTGATCATTTTCTGATCACTGCATGTCCCCGAGTGATTTATTAGGAAATATATGTAAGCATGGTGTAATCTGTCCCTGTTAAACTAAGCTAGTCTAATGTGAGCCGAGTCGTCTCTGGTGAAGCAGCTAGCTTTTTGGTGCCGTTATAGTAAACGCTTTAAGTGTGTGTGTTTGTACGTACAGCATGGCAGGAGGTAGAGCAGAAACTTGGTGAAGGAGCTCAGCCAGAGAACGGGAAAGGCCCAGTGCAGTACGCAGAGAGGAATCCAAACCCCAGCATGAAGAGTATGTCACACCACCACTCTCACACACACACACTTTATATTAGGAAAAAAAAATCATCAACCACAGGGTGCTGCGATATCATCTGACACAATAAACGTTCTTTACACCGAGCAATTTAACAAGGATAAATAATAATTGTATACAAAAGTGATCTCCTTTACATAACAAATATTGAACAGTATGAGTAGCATAGTCTGTTATATTTAATCCTATCGAGATTCTTTCCTGCTTGACCCCTTACTGCTGAGTGCAAACGTTTGCACACCCCTTTGATTCTGGATTGAGAAAAATGTAGCTCTGTTGTACAGTTTAACTCCTTTAACAGCCTATAGATCATGGCATCTAAAGAGAAGTTATTTTTTAAGCTCCTAACCAAAACACGTCTTTAAAGTCAGCGTGCCTTTAAAAAATCACGAACCTTTCATCCCTACAAGCTCATTTGTTTTCCTGCTGTAAAGTTAACCCGACTCTGTTAGAAAGACAATCCTAGCAGACGGAGAGGGAAAAAAAAAAAATGTAAATCTTACCACAAACCCATGGGAAAGAGACGGCTCCACGCCAGCTGTCCAGAGGCCAAGACTCGAGGCTTCAACAGGTCAAAGTTCACCTATATCATATCACCACAATGCCAGCCACAGCAAAGCAGTCTTTCCACATAGTTTTCCCATAACTGCTGTTACAAGGGGTCATAAATGCTCCAAATATATATAAATGCTATGGCTAAACTATACACCTTTTGTAATCCAAATTGGAATCAGTATTTAAAAAGACACCGTATCAGATTGTGCTTTTGTAACGTATACCATCGCCGTTATCCACACGGATAATAATGGCCACCGTCCCCCTGGTTCACTAACGTTTACATTCGCTTCCTCCCCACCCATTTCCAGCGTTCGAACCGGCCTCACGAAGATTTAGAGCAGTTTCAAAACAGGATTCTGAATGCCAACAGATTATAAATTAACTGAATCAAGCTTGTACTTTATACCCTTTCTTTCCTGTGCATACCCATCTTGTGTTCTACTCTGATTACAGTATAAACTGTAATTTGAAGTTAAACTAGTGTGTCTAGGATCGTGACCTGATTTGTCTCTCTCTGTGTCTCTGTAGACTTTGTGCCTATCGATCTGGAGGAGTGGTGGGCGCAGCGCTTCCTGGCCACCATCGCAAACCCGTCGTGACAGGTGCAGGACAGGGGAAGCAGTGGGGGATTGTGGGAGCTGGACTGGGTTATGGTGGATGTGGGGGAGGGGAGGGGGTGTGAGGGTCCAGGCTGATGCTCTAAGGTGAGCCCAGGGTGTGTTTTCAGAGTCCAAGTGGCCAGACTGCACTACAGACACACAATAGACAGAGAGATGTGAGATTTTCATTCTGCTGCTGTAACGTTGTCCGAATGTTGTAACGCGTATCGTTACAGCGAGCTGAAATGTGACATCTTTTTTTCTGGTTGATCTTTGCATAAAAAAAATGGAAAAAAAAAATATGGAAAAAAAACCCAGTAAATTGTATTTCGAGACTCTGTGTTGGAATCTTTCTTTGAGATCAGAAGGCAAACCAGTGGACTGTTGAAAATATTAAAGAAGCAGTTTGTAATTTTCAAAAGCTGGAAATTGAATGGTGCTGTGTCAGCTGGGGCGGGGCCTGAAATTAAGACCATAATATCAGGTATCGTTAAAATTTACAAACTGCACCTTTAAGGGTAGTGTAAATGTTGGGCTTTGGGGGAAAACAGGATGAAATGTACATTAAAGGATAGAATCTTAAGACATATTTTTCTTTTAATTTCATAAATATTATATTTAAACATAACAAAAAGTAACAACACGATTAAAAAAAAAAAACCCTGAGAATTTTAATGAGGAAACTCGTCCAGAGGGCCCGCCAGTAGTCCCTCTCACGCAGCTCGTCCAGAGGGCCCTCCAGTAGTCCCTCTCACGCAGCTTATTCAACTGCCTTTGCTAGTCTTTTCCTCCCTCTACCTCCCCCACGAGCTCTCCTGCGTGAAGGTGCTGGATGGCCTTGCTTTGCCGTTGTGAAAGTAATGCACTGAGAGTCCAGGAAGTCCAGCAGTTTGGCGGTGCCCAACCTGACACCCGCCGTCCGGAGCCCTGCCTTCAGCTCGCACAGAACGAGGGGCTGGTACTGCAGCACACGACCGTAGAGCACCGGGTCAGACAGGATGAAAGAGCGCACAGCCTGGAGTTTGTCCTTCTCACGTACGGCCGCCTGAGACGCCGTGATGCCCTCGCTGTCGGATCCGTCGTCGTCAGAGTCGCACACCTCCGGGTTGGATCTGGAGGAATTGATACACGCTGTTATACAAAAATATTTGAGTTCTTTGGTTAGAAGAGACTTAAATAAATAAAAGGGCTGTAAATAAAAATGACAGATTTATATATAATAAAAGATAAAAAGCGAATCTCCTAGAAGTGACATAAGTCACAGCATGAAGTCACTTGTGCAGTGGCCCTGTACATTATATGTTGAGTAGCAGAAGAGTAGATTTAAATACATTGCTTTACATTTTTTTGAACCGATAAAACACAAATGAACGAACGAAACAGCAGCTATTGATTGCATTTATGCAAGTGAGAGAGAGAGTGTGCGCTTGTGTATGTTCCACCTTTCTGACTCGGCCGTAGAGGAGGTGTTGGACTCCTGAGACGCAGGTAACGCATCCTCTTCCTCCTCCTGTCCAAATAGCAGTTTCCTGGGCGAGACAGGAGGGGGTGCTGTGGGCTGTTTGAAGGCAGCTGGAGCGGCTCTGGGGCGGTTTCTCGGAGACGTCTCCTCCTCAGAGCCGGAGCTCATCAGCTGGTGGGTGTACTGGTGGATCTCCTTCAGCTTCAGGACCATCTGCTTCTTAGGAAGGGGGCGGACGCCGTACCTGGTGTAATACACATGTATTGAAACAGCAAGTGTCACTACACACACACACAGGTGCAATACATAACAGCTACTGGTCCAACAGGTGATGTCTAACTAGCTCTAACTATACATTCACTCTGGATACTGCTGCTCTGAGTTTTGAGGAATTTTAGTAAACAAGCAATGGTTGTACGACAGTAACACCTTTTCACATTATCACTTGAAAGATATGGTCAGAAACGAGTTCTCTGTGACAGACTGCCTCTTACTGCTGGGATATTCTTTCTCTTTTTACTGAATGAAAATACAGAAGATCACACAGCTCCTCACTAACATCATGGTCTTGTGTAACTGACAACGTACGCCGATTATCACACTATGTTACGTTGCAGCTTAAAGCCATTAACAGTGAAAAGCATTAAAATAAAAGCTCTTTTTATGATATATAAATTAATTTACCAGAGGATGGAGGGGGACACATCTATGACTTGGGTCACTTTAAATTCCTGTATTCTGGATTACCTAATAAGAGTCAAAGCCCACTTATTCTTCTATATCTGCCCTATGAAAAAATGTACTATACATGGCTGGCTGGCAGAGACTTATAAATGTCTACATTCACCTGTTGAGTTTGTTCTTAAGCTCAGGTGTATCCATATCTGAGAAGCTCGGCATTGGCGTGATGGGCACCAGTGGAGCTTGATTCATCTTCTTCTTGCAAGCCACTGAATAAAAAAAATAAAAACATACCATTATTATATTCCACCCAAATCGACACCATCACGTCGGTCTTACAGTGGGTGCCAAAACTAACGCATCATCACAAGCCACACCGAGACTGTGTTACCTGGCGTTCTTAACTCGGACACTCTCTTGGCCAGAGCCACTGCACCTACTCTCTGAGAGAGAGGAAGAGCTTCCACTTCCTCTTCCTTCCAGCTGTCCCACATGGCTGCATCTGGCAAGCTGTGGTCAGGTGGAGCTCCAGGATCTGGCAGGTTGCCCTGAGCTCCTTGTCCAGGAGGAGAGAAGGCGTGCATGGAAGCTGTCTCACCCTGTGCGCTTTGTTCTGCAGGACTAGTTTGGTCTCCGCTGCTCTCCAGCCTCAGACTGAAGCGTGGCCCTTGCTCGGCAACCGCTCCACCCAGACCCCACGAGTCATTGAAGGCAATTGGCGGCTCATCAAAGACAAAAGAGAACTCTTCCTCTACTGAAGGTTCCTTTTTTTCCGTGCTGGTCTCCTGATCTCCAGGGTTATCAGAGTTCTGGGACGAGGCAGGACTTTTGCTCGATTCCTTATCTGACCGAGAGCTTCGTTGTGGGGACAGCGAGTTCTCCGATGGGCTAGGATGAAGGGATCCAAGTCTCCCTTCTTGACTCGCTCTTCTCTGGGTTCTCAGTTTGCTGTCTCTCAGTAAAGGAGATCCAAGAGAGTCAAGACGCTGTAGATGAGGGTCTGAGTGGAGAGGAGTGCTGCTACAGGGTATGGACGTGGAATTAGGATATGTTCGATTTACAGGGTCACTGTGTGAAGTCTTGGATAAGCTGGAATGGGATGTTAGCTTCTGGAAAGCAGGAAATTGTTGGAAATGTTCTCTGTGAGGTTCTTTGAGGGAGTTTGAGCATGATATAGTTTTGGGGTTGTCAGAAATGGTAGAGGAGTAGGAAGAGGAGGATGAGGATGAAGATTGAGACCTGGGGAAGAGGCGAGTGCGGCGCATGCTGCTGGAGGTCTGCGTTGTGCTGGTGCGGGTTGAGGGTTCCGGAGTTGCCGGGATTAACCATGAAACCTCAGCAGAGCCGTCCAGTACATCCTCACTGCCTACCTGGTCCGATCTGGAAGTCTCTGGACGCACAGAACTGGAAGGTTTGGGTGATCTTTTAGGAGACAGTTCGACCTGTGTGGCTTCTTTGGCTTTAATCTGAGTGTAGCGCAGACTGAGTCGTGATGGAGATGAAGTTGGTGGTCTGGGAGCGTGACAAAGAGCAGGAGCTTCATCAGGAAGGTCAGGTTCCATATCATCGCTGGAGTCGGAAAGGACGATGAGCTCAGGCTGGCTGCGACTGGGCGCAGGAGAGGAAAGTTTGGGTTTGGTGCTACTGGGTAGTGAAGTCGTTACCTCAAGCTGGGTTTTACTAAGAGATGAAGTGGAGGGAGATTTAGACACGGGTTCTGATGTGAGCTGTGAGGTGCAGTGACCTTTCAGACTCTCTGAAGTCTGTTTAACTGCTTCACTCTGGTCTGGACTCTCTCCTGGAGACATGCCAGTTATAGGAAACTGCAACCTGGCTGGTTCTCCAGAATCCGGTGGGGGACTAATGGACAGATCAATCACTTCGTTGACTGAAGATGTGCGCCGTGACATGGGCGTGTTCTTCCTGTCTAAATGCTGAATTTGCGTCCGAGACGGTTCTACGTACTGTCCCCATGACTCGGAGAACAGATGGTTGTAGCTCCGGTCCAAACTGGTGTCCGGACCTCTGCTCCGGCGTACATTTCTGTCAGACCCAGGTTTCAAATCAACCTCAGCACTACGGTGCACATCTTCCATTTCAACGTTTTGCTTTCCTTCATCCCTCCGTTCTGCCTCGGAGCAGTTGTCATTCACTCCCTCATCAGCCTCTTCCTCTTCATTGCCACTCTCTGTGCTCAGCTCTCTCTCAGCACCCCGTTTCCTCTGTGTTGCTGCGAACTTGTAAATCTCGTTCAGCTCATCCTCATCGACGATATCGTCTTTCGTCTCTCCGTCCCCGCTGCCTTCTTCGTCCTCCCCTTGTGCCCCTCTCGTGGCTTCCCCGACTTCCTTTCCGTCACCGTCCTCGTGTTCCCACATGGAGCGCAGGAGCTCCAGGAACTGTGTATCGACTAGACTCTGCTGGGGTTCAGGTGCGGACTCGTCCGGTTCCTGTTCTCCTGGGTCCTCCGCTAGATACTGTTCACACTGCTGCTGCAGCTCAGATAGACCAAACCTAAACACACAGAACCACGACGGTGGAGACGAAAAATATCAGAGATGCTCTAAAATACTAAATCACAAAGCATGAACTGCCATAAGATTGGATCAGAGATGTTCCTGAGACTAGACATTAATTCTGCCTTTTTTGTCCATTTAAGGTTACACAGACCACAGCAAAGCAAATGTTGCTGACTAACCTGCTGGCTAGCTGCAGTACATCCGGAAGCAGGGTGTGTGTCAGGTGGCAAACAGCAGTGTAGAGGAACTGCAGCAGAGCATACACCGCCTTACCGGATACATCGTTCAACAAAACTCTCTGAGCCTGAGGAAAGCCTTCCTCCTGGACTCCAAATCCTGCATCATGGACCTGGAGACACGTTAAAAACAAATCTAGTCATTAAAATAACTAGAATGTTGATTTATATTAATGCCAAATAAATCGATCAAGGACAGCAGAGACTAAACTTGACTGTGTGTTTACCATGTTGGCCAGCAGAGGGCAGCGTGTGTAGAGCATGAAGGAGTGAGCGAAGTAGACGTCGCCGCTGTCCACCTGCAGCTGCACATCACTGAGCTGAGGGTTGTTCACCATGCTGCCCAGATCAGAACACAGCCTCGATACACTGGTCTGAGTCACAGGAACAATAAACAAATACACGACATTCATCCTAGCACCTGGTGTGATTCTGTTCAGTGGATTTATATTTATAAGATAAAGTGTTACCGAGTTTATGGGAGGTCTCTGGGTCTCTGAAGGTTCGGGAACAAATCCACTGAGAGAAGGTTCGGTGTCTGTACAGCAGAACGAGAAGGATCAGCACAAAGGATCTGTTTCGACATGATCTGATTTTATGAGCTCTTGATGTGTATAAATTCTCACCGGTGGATTTGTACTGTGTGAGCGTCATGCCTTCCTCAGCCAGATCCACCAGGTCGGTCAGAGCCTGTGTCCCGGGTGTGCCCAGACTCGGGGTGGAGGGGCGATGAGCAGCGGAAGCATCTAGGAGATGTTCTGGAGCCGTGGTGGATGCTGAGGCTGTCGCAGGACGCTGTTTTACTGGTGTTGCCTCTGAAGGCGGAGATTTGTTTTCCTGTGGAGAAAACCCAAATTATCGTTGACGTGAAGCTGGATGACGTGAATCTCTGTGATGTTTATTATACACACCAGACAATCTGGGATGTGATGGATCCTGTGGAAGACGTAACTGACTGGAAAAACATGCGAATGTGTGTAATTACGCGCAAGAACGCCTCACCTCTGCTCCGATCTCAGGCTGTATGAATGCTCTGAGCTCTGCACTATAAAAATCAGAAAGCGAAGTCGGTCCTCCTCCAGGCAGAGCACTTTTGAGCCAGAGAAGTGTGTGTGTGGAGAGTGCAGAAGGAATCAGGGTGGGGGTGGGAGGAGTGGGAGGTCTAGGGAGGAGGAGCAGTGAGGAGACTCTCTCCTGGATCCGGTTCTGAGCAGCCTGCGGGTCCTGGACCAGGAGGAGGGGAGGAGGAGCAGCCGGGTCTCCTTTCCTCCTCTTTACTCGACTCTTACCTGAGCAAGAACGTCTTTATAAACACAATAACTGACTAAAAATCTCACGAAAAATTCAATCTTGGATTGAAAAAGATTTAATCTAAGCTTAAACTGCAGTACATTTAGACAAACAAGCCTCGTGCACTGCTCACCTGCTCCGGCTCTTCCCTGCACCACAGGAGCTGCCCCTGACGTAGCGCTCGCCAGCTGTGCCTGGATGCGTCTCTCCTCCTCTCTGTCTCTCTCTCGCTCCTTCTCCTGCTCCAGCAGAGAGCGAGACAGGGCCAGAGCCATCATGGTGTCTTCATCCATGCGCGGTGCTTTTTTTCTGGGTCTCTTCCTCACAGGCACGCTGGAATCTGAAGTGTCGCTGCTGCCTCCTGCCTGCTGCCTAGACACAAGAATGAAAGACAAAAGTGTGAAATCGGGTGATCTGGACTCATGAGTTTCTGCTGTTTTGGACTAAACTTCTCACCCGTTCTCCCGTTCAGCTGCTTGTCTATGCAGGGCCTTCAGCAGCTCAGCCGGAGACACGCCCATGCTCGCCGAGCAGCGCTTTAAGTGTGTGGAGCGGGTCTTTTCAGACTTAAAGCCCTTCCCACAAATAGGGCACTCGGGTATGCGTGGACGAGGAGGTGCGGGAATGCGTGAGGTGCTGCTCTCATGCTCATCAAGACACCTGAATCCAAGCAGGGAGCATACTGAATTATCATCATCATAACACACACACGCATTTCAGCTGGTCAAGTGACTGCGAGCTTTGTTACCGGTTGATGTGCTGAGTGCGCAGCTGATGGCTCATAGCTGAAAGGTCTTTGTAACAGAGCTGACAGAAGAACAGGCCTCTGTCCTCCACGTCCACCACAGCCTGGCTCTCAGCCTCACGGTCTAACTGCTGCTGTAATCTCTGAGCCAAGACATTATCGCTCTCCTGTTTCTCAGTTGGGCCTAAAACACACACACACACAACACAAATAACTCAAAGTACAACATTCCAGTGTAGTGTTCATGGTCGTGTTTATACATTCTGATTCTTTAACATAACATAAGGATCTTGTATCGCATCCTGTTGAATGTTTATCGTTTGCTGTGTTATTCCACTTAACTGTCCTGCATCTGATCTTACCTTGCGCTGGAAGCGATGGGTTCTCGGCAGGCTCTGCGGCAGATTCCGCACTAGCCTGTTCCTCCGTGTGCACGAGACGAGGCGGGGTCGCCCTCTTAAACCGCTGCATCCTGCTGAGCACCTTTTCCTTCGCCCGTATCTTCTGCTCCTGCAAATTAATGCAACATGGAAGAAGTAAAAGAGTAAAGTAGAAGTGATGATAGAGCATTCATCTTTAGTATCCACTACAAAGCCGGTGCCTGTGACATTGTCATGCACAGGACGCTGGTCTATTTAGAGTTATCAATCCACCAATCCAACTCCTCAGAGACAGTAACTCAAGCTCAAACTCAAACCCTGGACCCCAACCGTAACAAACATCTTGACTTAAAACATGTGTATAGTAGGAAAGAAACAGGCACAAGTTACCTTTTGCTCCCCTCCTCCCACTACAGCTGCCTCTGATCCACCATTCCCAGGTCCCTCAGCACGGATCCTGTCTGTCATTTTACTCTGAAGTCCTCCCTTCTTCTCCCTTTTCCTTTTACACGGCGCTTTGCTCCTGCTCTGGATCCGAGATCCCGAGTCTCCGTCCTCTCCTTCATCCTTCACCACGATTTTCTTCTCATCTCCAGACTCTCCACCTTTCCGCCGCACTCTCTTCAGCAGTCGGGAGCAGAGGAAGGAGAAGTCCTGGTCCGAGTCGTCCATGAGCGTGTTGAGGGATCTGATTAAATCACGCCATTATAATGTTTTCTCCACAAGCTCCAGGTGAAAAAGAGCAGAGTGTCACAGCTGGACGTGTTGCTTCACATGCCCTACTCAAAACATCCCAAATCCGGCTCTTCTGTAACATTTATCCATCCCGGAAATCGGACCAATTTCCCAGCTAATTGACGGGCACGCGCCAGATGTTTATGCAAAAATAATTAAGACTTTCGCCGCCATTTTATCCATAAACATCTTTTGTGAGCGCCGCCATTTTACCTTTAAAACGTCTTTCCGAAAGCCGCCATTTTACCTTTTAATTATACTTCGTGAAAGCCGCCATTTTACCTTTAAACACGCTAAATTAAAATATATATATATATATCGCTGTTCTTCAATCGGTCCGGTTCCTGTTTTGTTCAAACCGCGTCCTCGCAACCGCTTCTCCAAACTTCCGGTGACGCATTTCCGTCGCATTGTGAAAACGTCACAAATTCGTTTTAACGTTTTTAAACTCTATGTTAAATTATTTTACATCAAAGCTGAACAGGGGATTTTAAGAAAAAAAAAAAAAAACTTTATGAGAAACCTACATAATTAATACACCGACAAGGTCCATTAAAAAAACAATAATAATACACGCTAATTTTCCTTTTTCGAAAGGTAGAAATTCGGACTCGTTAGAATCGACTCGCGGAGTCGACTCTCTGACGAACGACACATTATTCCTGACTGAACAGTGACAGTGACCTGGTGTGGCTTTAATAGGTGTAGATGACAGCATCATTTCTGCAGTCTGCACTATAGAGATGGTGCTAAATTACAGTCAGGGACACTAAGGTGACGCAGCTCTCTACACATCTGCAGCAAAAGGGGAATTATGAGGAGAAATTGCTAGAGAAATGTTTTAAAGATCTGGATACTGGGATCCTGGAGAAAACCTCCATACCACCGCTGTGGATTTCGTGACGAGGATAAACGCTAGCCAGTCACGAGAGGTCAGCAACAAAACGCTCGAATGGTAGAAAATCAGATGGGATGTTAAAGCTCATGGACTGTAATATCTACATGTATACAGAGGCACTGTTGATTTCTTTACATTTCTGGCATTTAGCAGATGCCCTTATCCAATTTATCTCATTTTATACAACTGAGTAATTGAGGGTTAAGGGCCTCGCTCAGGGGCCCAGCCGTGGCAGCTTGGTAGACCTGGGATTCAAACTCACAACCTTCCGAACACTAGTGCAAAGCCTTAACCACTAAGCCACCACATCCTCCCCGTCAGAATTTCTTGATTCTGATTGGTCAGACGTTGGTAGATCTCCGGCTATACAATAATTCAGAGTTATATTAACGCATTTGTTTAAGTACATTATGTTTTTTGTTGTAGCAACTCTCACAAGGAACGGTTAAAAAATGGTTGACGTGACGTTTTATGTAAGGAGACATTTCTCAAATATTTACGGAAGGAGTCTTCGGCATCGGTGCTTACAGAGAGAAATGTATACTTTCCGCTTTGTTGGTGATGACCAGCTACGTTTCTTTCTTTATATAGGAAAAAAGAAAAGGGAGGTGTGCGAGGGAAATCTGGCCCAAATCTGCCGCTTTGGGACGTACCATTACAGAAAAATATTTCGCATCACACACCACCTTATTGCCCCGATTATTTTCCTCCAACAGCACACTTCAACTCCTCCTTCTTTAACCAGAACACGTACATATCTAATATCTGCTTTCTCCTTGACGCTTAATGCCAAGGTTTGAGGAAAAATAGAAAAAAAAACAGAAGGATTTGATCTGTTGCACACAGTTTATTTAACAATATGGTATATAAGTAAGAAATAAGTTTTTTAACCAGTTTATACAGTGATTCCATTCTCTCTTCCTTATATTTATAGTATTTTGCTTAATAACTTGCATGATTTACATCAAGAGGGGAAAAGTGGAGCCCCAGTTCAAGTTTGTGTGTGAGAGGAATGAGGGTCGATAGCAGACCTCTCAGTGTTCCAAAAAGCAGTCAACCAGTGATCGCTCATTCCAAACCCACTCAGCTCAGGGGCCTCCATCCCCTCTCGCTTTATACTTATAATTCTGTATCACAAAATTAGGACAAAAAGCAACAATTTTCTACATCTGCATGACAGAAATTCTGGGTCCAGGCCAGTGAGATGTCGTCTGGTTTTGCAAATCCGTTCCGGTTGTGTTGCCGTACTGTGTTTCTGATGCGGATGCGTTTGTGTGTGTGTGTGTGTGTGTGTGTGTGTATGTATGCCAAGTGATACCTATCAGCACAAACAAATATTTCTCCTCAAAAAGACTTCACAATGAGGAAAAGAGGATTTCCTCCAAAACGTAGATCTGGAAAGAATTGGGGAAATAAAAGAAAAAAGAACAGAAAAAGAAAAGAAAAAACCAAAACAGTACAACACTAGAATACAATCGTCAGGAAAGGATGAGAGCAGAGAAAACGTTGCCCAATTTCCCAGACAAATTATTTTACAGTCTTTAAACACAAATGCTTTTAAAGTTAGACAGGGTACAAAATAAAAATGTATGAATAATATAATGAACCTTTGTAAATTTTTTTTTTTTAAAAAAGAGCAGGCATGAAACCATACCCAAAAAACCCTGAAAACAAAAACACCAAAAAAAAAAAGAAAAAAGAAAAGAAAAGAAAAGAAAAGGAAAAAAAAACCCAAAAACAATAAAGACCACATATGGTCTGAACCAAAAATATATTCTTTGCAATTTAAATCATTTTAAACAACACATTTTCGAATCCCTCAAACTCAAAAGGAAGAAATCTGTCTTTAGGAAACAACAACATTCCTAGCATTTGCTGACTTTTTTTTTTTTAGTTTTTTTTCTTTTTCTTCTTCTTCTTATTACATTTCAGGAACTTTTTACATGTCAGTACAAAAAAATTATTTATAGAGGAAAATGTGGGAGAAAAGGAAGGAGGAGCCAAAAATAAGAAAAGGGTGGGATTATTTTTGGGGGTCGCTGAAAATGCTACAACCCCTCCACAAATTTCTCCAACGTGTCTCCTGTGGTATCTCCAACCATGGCTAGGTCGGTCGGTAGGCCGCCACGGCCAGGCGCGTTAAGCTGCGAGAGCATAGTGCTCTGCTCCACAGTGCCCAGGTGCCCCTGCTGCTCCAGGGTGGCACCAGCGGGCATGGGTGTGCCCAGGCCAGGGTGAGGCGAGGCGGAGTGGGGCGAGGGCTGAGGCTGGACCTGCGGCGAGGGGCTGGAGTGCTGCTGCGGCTGCTGCGATGGTGGGCGTGGTGACTGCACTGGTGCTGGAGAGCGAACCTGGCCTGGTATAGGCTGTCCAGGTAGCAGGTGGCCTTGAGGGCTCATAGGGTTTGGTGGCGCCGGCGAGCCGATCTGGGGCTTGAGGACGGCCTGCGGCTGTTGGAGAATGCGTTGGTGGATCAAGTTCGGCGTGCCATCCATTCCCATACCTGGCTGCCCCATTTGTGGCATCGGCGGAAGTTGGCTCATAGGTCCGCCAGCGCTTTGCATTGCCGTTAGTTGCTGGTGTTGCATGCGAAGTTGCGAGTAGCTGGGTGCAGCACCCTGCGCTTGAGGGAACTGACCATGCGCTTGGGGCATCACGCCCTGCTGCTGCTGCTGCTGTTGCTGCTGCTGCTGCTGCTGCTGGCGCAAGAGCTGCCGACGGTACATCTCGGCATGTGCAGGGTTCATGATCTGACCCTGTGCTGGGCCGAGAGCCGCCATGCCTTGTGTGTTTGGCTGCTGAGGTTGTTGGGGTTGCATGCCAGGTCTTTGGACACCCTGCATGGCTGCCATGGCTTGCATTGCAGGCTGCATGCCCTGTTGTTGCTGCTGCTGCTGCTGCTGCTGTTGCGGCTGGTTGGCGTACTTCGCCGTCCTCTGCTTGATGAAAGCTGCCATGAGTTGAGGGTTGGACTTGAGGATATTAAGCACTTGCTGTTGTTGCTGTGGTGAGCTGGGAGACTTGAGTGTGCGCAGGAGGTCTTGCAGGGCATTTGGTGCGATGGCTGGAGGTCTCTGTGGTGCTTGTGGTGGCCGCTGGCCCTGGGCAGGCACCATCATGCGTTGCGGAGGCTGCTGAGGCATCATGGGCCTCTGCATTGGCACGGCTTGCTGTGGTCCTTGCGGTGCCTGCTGCTGCTGCGGTTGAGTTGCCTGCTGCATTCCTGGTTGCATTCCTGCTTGTGGCCACTGGCCTGGCGGCATGCCTTGCATGACCTGCTGCCCCCGAGGTCCCACCATCTGCATAGGAGGCTGCATGGCGCCTGGCATACGCTGCTGCGGTTGCTGGTGGTTCATGGCCAAGCCATTTACAGCCATGCGATAGTTCTGGCTTTGTTGGGCCTGTGCCATCATCTCGATCTTCCGTGCCATCTGGACAGCACCAGGAGGCGGATGCTGCTGTGGCTGCTGTTGCGGTTGTTGTTGCTGTGGTTGTGGATGCTGCTGCTGTGGTTGGGGTTGAGGGAGCGGAGACGGTTGCTGGTGCAGTGGCGAAGCCTGGGCACCCGGTTTACCTTGAGACACTTGCTGACCGTTGCGGGGAGCAGTAGGGTAAGTTGGAGACATGACGCCAGCATTGGGTGTGGTCGGCTGGCTGGGAAGGAGAGGCTGTGGCGTTTGGGGCGTGTTTGGCTGCTGCTGTGGCTGCTGGTGTGTTGTGGGCGTGCCTGGAGCGGCAGAAGGTGGAGGGGATGGCAGGCTTTGGGGCCCAGCACGGCCTTGCATGGTGGCCATGCGTCGTCGCATCATCTGGGCCTGCTGCAGGCGGTGCTGAAGCTGCTGCTGCCGCAGTTTGTGCTTGATGTTGAGGCAGAAGGGCACAGGGCACTTATTCTCCTGGCAGTGCTTGGCGTGGTAACAGCAAAGCGCGATGAGTTGCTTGCAGACAGGGCAGCCGCCATTGGTCTTGCGCTTACAGCCCTTAGTGTGCTGCACCACACGCTTCATCTTCTGGCAGGATGGAAGAGAGCAGTTGGCATTGCGACACTGGCAGGCATGCACCAGAGACTGGATGCAGCGCTGGATGCTCAGACGCCGGCTCTCCTGCGGGCTCTTGGAGGCCTCCCCACTCTGGCTGTTGCTGTCGTCATCCAGACCGAGACCCCATTTGACCATCTGATGTTCGTGTCCCTTAGTGTTGTAGCAGTTGATGCACAAGTCAAAGTCCTATAAAGGTTTAAAAAACAAACAAACAAAAGAAACACAATGGAGATCATTCTCAGCAAAAAAAACACCTGCCAATCACCAACAAAACCCTCCTTCCCCCAAACTGACTCCACCCTTTCTTCCTGAAACTATAAGCACATTCACGGTCTCTGACCTCGCAGATGGTGCAGTGCCAGCGAGTCTCCACGTGATGCTTGCACTCGTTGCAGGTGTAGACGAAGCGGTCCTGGCCTTGGTTGTGTAGCTCTACCAGCATGCACATGGTGCTCCATTTGCAACGGCGCAGAGAGCTGAACTCCCAGTGCTTATCCCGCGCCAGCGTCAGGAACGCGTCTCGCCCGTCCATCAGGTCACAGGAGAGCAGCGGGTCAGGGTCCATTATGGGCGGCAACGTGTTCATCATCGGCCCAGAGTGCAAGTGGATCACGAAGAAAACCTGGAGAAAACGTTCGGGGCTTTAATGACATCATCATCAGTGTAGAACAGAACTATGATGTGAAACAATACATAACGCTGCCAAATTATATGTAACTAATATGCCACACCTCTTTGTGTTTCTCCATGGTGGCGTAGAGTTTCTGGGATAAGTCATTGGCTACATTCGGCATCCCAGGCTTCTTCTTATTGGCTCGACTCACGCTGCTCTTATTCTTATTGGTTTTCTTATTGTTCTTTTTCTTGGCATTTTTACTGTCCCCCGGCGTGCCCTGCAAGAAGAAATTAACGTATAATTGCGATGAAGGAAGGATATAAACACAAGATTACACAGATTAGCTCCTGAAATAAATTCAATCTACAGAATAACACAATTTTATTCAATCCTGCAAAAAGCAAAATCTCACCTCTGGAGTTTCACATGCCGCAGTGTTCTCCTCTTTCTTCCTCTCCTCCTCCTCCTGCTCCAGCTCCTTAATGCTCTCCTCTAAAACGTTAGGCCAGAAATCACCCTCGAAATAAGGCAGCTCGTTTGCACTCGTCAAACGGTCCTCTGTTGCTTGTTTGAAGATGTCCTGTAAAACGCATCCATATCTGTCATTACTTTCATAGCTAACACTGATGCAAGAGTTCAGATCAAGCAACTTTGGACTTGTCTGCATCATGCCACAAGTGAATAAAAACACGTTTTGTAGCTACTGAGCAGTGGCACAAAGCCAAAAGCTGATTATTTGTGTACAACCCTCTCTCTAAGTTAATACACCCCTATACCTTGTAATCGTGGAGTATCCTCTCAGCAAAGGCCTTGTCCAACATCTTACGGTACCATTCCTGCAGGCGCTTGGGTTTGGGGATCTTCTGGTCAGCAGGGTGACAGTGGAAGATGTAGTCATCACCCTCGCTCGGAGGGCACGCCCAAATATGTGCCGTCACATACCTACCCAGGGGAATTAAAACGCCAGGTTGAATGGAAGCTTTAAATGTCTATGCACAGAAATAAAACATACAAAAAAATACGTGTGGTCAAATAACTAGATCTAAACAAATATACCCCAATTTCTTGACGTATTCCAGATAACCGATGAGGATCTCGTGATAAACTGCTGTCCGAAGCACACGAGGTCTGAAGAAGTGAATACTGTCAAGGTACGATATGTATACCCGCCTGTGAAGAGAAACAGCGCTATTAGATTAGGGCTCTTCTGCCAGAAAATGTGGTGTATACAGTGCTCAGGTAGGTTTTACCTGGTGTTGGGGAAAGGACAATCCGAGCCGTACTCCTGCACATGCATGCCAAAGAAACACACATCGACACCGTCGATCTCCTCGAAGGCAAAAAGTGCTTTGGTTCTGTAAGGGAAGCTCTCAGACATCTCGTTGTTGTCTACAAACCTGTGCGGGACAGAAAGACATTAATATCCGAAAGATCCTGCCATGATTTAAAGCAGTGTTTCATACGTGTGTACACTCACCTGGCCTTCATGCCGGGTTTGACTTCCACCGTTTTATCTGAACTGGCCACCACTCGCACGAACACCTCGCCAGCTTCTGGGTGGTTCTGTCTCTTCAAGTATTTATTCACTCGGTCCTCTATATATGTGCCCAACCGTGTCACTTGCAATCCTGACACACACACACACACACACACAGTTCATTAGAAGGCTCTATATGAGATTTAGACTGAAAAGCTCGGCTTAGCCCGACATACAATCACACGAATTATAGAAGATGACAGAAACGCTGAAGTGTCAAATATTCTGTACTAGTTTACAGACTTTATGATAAGTATTTACACCCCAGCATGAGTCCAGAACTACACAAGCAATAGAACACTTGTGTAGAGAAGTCTGCTCTGATTGACACATTTATAACACGTTTATAACCTTGTATTTGCTTGTCATTTGGTTAGCAAACTTGTGTTAGACGCAACAAAATTACTGAGGAAAAGGCTTTTTGAGTATTAAAATTTCTATAAAAGTGGAACGAGACCAATGAGAATGGAGATGTAATGTAACACTTTAATGCCTACCGAATTTCGTTCTGCTCCTGTCTACGGTTACTCATCACTCGTCTAATTGCTCATCTGACAACCTTTCACTGAAGCTGATAAAATATCGGAACGGGTTCAAGATGGCTTTAAGGATCCGAGCAATAGGCTCACTCGAGTTCACTTACTTTTTGCTGAGAACTTATTTTCCTTCCTCGTCTTCCCGCTCTTCTTCAAACAGTTATCACAGATAAAGCTGTGGAGACAAAGCCGTTATCAGGCGTGACTATACGCACAGGCAAAAACATTTCTCACACGCGCACACACTCACCCAGAGGGCCAGATGACTTCATAATGTAGGACACATATCTGATGCATCTTGCGTCCGCAATCTTTACATTCAACAAATCTGAGGATGGAAGAATTGATTCGTTGTTAACGGAGCGAAATGACTTCATTGGGATTAGAAGTGTGTGAACGCTGATATGCTAACTGCAGATACATACAGCGAAGCAAAAAAACCATCGTTCCTTCTCTCTGCCTCCAGTTCTTACGCATTTGCAAGCAAACCAATGCAAGTGCACCTTTGTTGGAGGACTGACAGGTGATAGTGAATGCTACAATTAACACACTGTGTGCTAGGTTATAACCAATGTTCTCTAATTCACTTTAAGAGTCACCAGAGAGGGAGTGTCACCCCGAGTCTTACAGCAGGGGGCGCCATCCAACAAAACGCGCACTGCTGGACAGCATGGACTACACTGTCTAGAGAGCGCACACTACCATTTTATACAGCAGTAACTAAAACACATGAAGCAATTAGAGTTTATACACGCAGTGTTTGTGACTACTTACGGCTCAGGGTCTAGTGTATCGTTCTTCTTTCTTTCAAACTGATCCTTGGAAATCATCCTGCACAGACAGAGAGAGAGAGAGAGAGAGAGAGAGAGAAACAGGGAGGGCACATACAAGAGAGAGAGAAAAAGAGATGGGAATGGGGGGGGGACACAGTTTGAGAATAATGGAAAAGAAAGAAACAAAGTGAGAAAATCAGAGAAAGATGCAAAGAGAGAGGGGTGAGAGAGAAAGAGTGAGAGAATGGTAGGAAGACAGAGACAGAAAGAAAAAGAAAGAGAGAGAGATGGTAAAGAGACAGAGATAATGACACCAAGAAGAAAGAGAGAGAAAAAGACAGTTATTAATAATTTTGTACTGAAAGTTCACAGCTGAATTTTTTTTCAGCTGTATTGTTTATATTACTAACAGATTACGTTTACAGGCACTCACGTTTGAGGCTGTGCGGGATCGTCGCCCAGCGTCACGCTGTCTCCCTGAATCTCATTGAAGCACTTCTCACAAAAGTGATACCTGCACATATGCACACAGAGATACAAAAATTTGTTCAAAATTCACTCTCTCTCGCGCTCTCTCTCTCTCTCACACACACACACACACCATATCCTACAATTTTCTCTCTACATTTAATCGTCTCTGATTTCCCTGCAGCTGTGTTGGAGCAGTCTGCTAATGCAGTGTTCATCCTGCAGGGGGTGCAAGGGAGTCCGTTTTGACTAATCAGGTATTGAATTAAAGAGGGGGGGGGGGGGACAAAGCGTGTCACAGGAGCCAGCGTGTTTTACAACTGTCGATCAATTAAACGCAGAAGGTGGAAACCGCTATCTATCGAAAAGCCGCAATGAAGATCTGCACACGTCTGTGGAGATGATCGTAGAGAGACAGGGTGCGTTCGTGCATAAAATATAATCTTAAACAAAGCTAAGACACAAATGTTTGCACGGATATTTTCTTTTCTTCCTTTACCATTATTTATTCTATTATTAAAGTGATTTACCTGATAGTTAAACAGCGATTAAGCAGCATGTAAAAAGAGGTATTTTTCATGCCAGGTTTAAGAAGCTGGCATGAGCTTTGCTTCAGTCACTTTTCCTTTCCTATGCAAATCCTTTCACATGTCCTTTTACCCTTCTACTACAAAACACATATCGGTTCTGCGCTTCGACGCTATGACTCACCTGTTTTGGTAGCTGTAGTAGGTGCCGTCGCGGGGAATGGTGCAGAGCTGCTTGCCGTAGCAGCAGAGGGTTTGAGGGGAAAATTCGTACTGCAAGGGAGAAGAAAATGCGAGGTGCGAGTATGAAAAAGGGGAGAAACCTACAAGTGACTATTATTATATAACTGCATTAGAAAGCCTTCTAATCTATTCGCAGACTCCGAGTGAAATTTATTCTGTTCTCTTGGTTGGATTCCAAACTGCGAATTATTAAGTGAGGTGTGGCAGAAAACGTATAGGTTTTAGGAATAAACAAACTACGTGTGTAGAAATCAGGGAAGTAAACAAAGTCGGAAAACAGAGAGCCAGAACTAAACAAAGTAATAACTGAGATTATAAATAACTACGTTAAAACCTTCTGAAGCAGAAGATCTAAAATACTTCAGCACCACACAGTAGATACCACAGCACCAGTGACTAGCTGTGTGTCATAAAAGAAACAGACATTAACCCAGTTTGTAATCAGATACCGGCTATCAAAATTGTTATTAACTTGAATGCTGTTTTTCCATTTTCAGTCAGAACATGTGACTGATATACAAGATATTATTTTTAAAAGTTTTTGGGATTCTGTGGAATAGTAAATGTCAAATTTCTGCATGCGAAGAACCGCGCACACACGAAAGCTTCGCTAGCGAAACAGCATGACCAGATGTCAATAATCAACTCTTCTGCGGCCAAATTTCCATACATTCCAGACTGCAAGTGTGGAAATAAATAAATTAAAAACTAAATTAAAACCACGTGCAGGCTTACCTTCCGGCCGCAGCAGTATCCGAGGCCCTGCATGACAGGGTCGATCTCCTGCTCGAACACCTCAGCCAGCTTGGAGCAGTACTTGTAGACGCGCGACGTCTTCCTGTTGTACAGCCAGGCGTTGTTGAACATGAGCCACACGTCGTCCACGTACTGCCACGGCTCCTGGTACTGACCCGTGTCCAGCTTGCGCTTTATGGTGGACAGGTCGATGGGATTCTTCACAATGTCAAAGTAATCCTGCAGACATGCGAGAAGAGACCGCTGTTTTTCAAAACTGGAGTATACAGAAAAACAATGTGTGTGTGGTGTAGGAGTGAGGGACTAACCGGGATGCCCAGCAGTATGGGATCCACAGGCTGGCGGAAGGGCAGAGACTCGGGGTCCTGTCTGTATAAAGACTCCAGCGTAGGCATTAGCGCCTGCCTCAGCTCTTCCGGTTTAAATACTAGAGGAAGAAAAACAGCTGTTCTAGTACAGACAAGATGTTTTACTTCTGTACAAAAAAGTACAGTCATTTACTCCTATAGACTGTATAAATACGTCGTATAATAAATGAAGCTCATTAAAACAAACGACCAAAAAGGCAGGTCGGCATTTTCCAGTGACGTTTCAGCACTCACTTTTCCGGCGAGACTGCGATGGCGAGGACGATGCGGTGCCAGTCGCGCTGCTTTCTTCCTCCTCTTTGGTCTCCCCCTTAATGTCCGTCTTCTTATCTTCCGTTTCCATCGGCTCCTGCTTGGTCTCTAAGCTCTCTGGCTCTTCCTTCTTGACCAGAGGTACAGAATTGTCTTCCACCTGAGACAGGGTCACATGACCGCTGTTACTGGATGCTTTATAATATAGGTACTGGAGTAATAGTTCAAAGGTGAATAGAATTATAAAAGAAATTAATAGAAATGCACACTGGTTATGTGGCTGTGGTGTATGCAGCACCTTCCTGATTACTGATATGATTTACGGACAAGCTTAATAAGGTGAGTGTGGACAGTGAGCTCCGGCTGCTTCCTAGTGATATTTCACTGCACTGCCCAATAACCATGTCATTATTAAAGTAAAGATAATTAAAGAAAGCATTGTTAAACGGTTCTTTATGATTCTTTAATATGTTAAGAATTAAAAACTGATAATATTATTCTATTTTCATGAGAGGGTGCCGCTTCTCTTATAGCAAAGCATTCCCATATTTTTATCTAAATAGTTTCTATGAACTAATAATAGTTCATAGAAAAAATAGTTTCTTAGTTAGTAGTTTCTTCCCTCTCTTTGTAAACTTGACTAGCTCATGCTATTTTAAACATTTTTTCTCTAGGCCTTAAATCCTTATTCTTGGGTTGCCAAGTGCTTATCCAAAGAACCTTTTCTTTCTTGGTAAAAAAAGAAAATTATATATTATATATATATATATATATATATATATATATAAAAAGTGTTGAAGAATGCCTCGGGTAACAGCCACTAACAGACACCCACCTCCATCTTGGGTTCAGTTTCTGCAGCGCTGGACTCAAAGTCCTGCTCTTCTTGCTTGGGCTCTGCTTTGGGCTCGACCACAGCGGGCAGCTCAGGCATGGCATGCTGCGTGTGCAGGTCAACACTAGCCGTCGATGCCGGAGTGGGGACTCGATTATCAGCGCTCTGAATGAGAGATGATAACTGAATGGGATACTGTTTACTCTGCTCATCATGCAGCTACGTATTACATTATGCTATCAGTTACATCTCTGATCTGCGATATTTTCATTGAGCCGATGACTAGACACATGACTAATGTCATCAGTCAGGGATTGTCGTCATAACCCAGTGTGGCAGCTACAAAAGCAGCAAAAACTAAAAATGTAAATCTTATGCCCTCTCCCTGGGAAAAATTGCAAGTATAGATATATTAAGTTAAGAAGATAAACAAAGGGCTGTGTACTCACCGGTGTGCCTGGATGTGGCTGAGGCAGGGCAGGTAGCTCTGTCTGAGTCTGTGTGTGTGGAGGCGTGCTCTGTGCCGGGCCGGGGGTGGGTGTGCCGGCCTGGTTAGCCTGCAGTGGTGGCAGGTTAGCGCCAGTGCTTGCAGCTCCTGCACTAGGGGGAGGAGTGGCACCAAGAGGGGCCTGGGGAGGCGCGGGGCAATTCATCTGTGTGCCCAAAGAGCTGAGTGCATTCAGAGGGAGGTTCTGTGCCTGCTGGGGAAGAGAGATACAAGGAACGTGTCTCAAGGAACGTGTCTCTGGACTCAACAAAAGAGACCTTAAAACACAATACTTGCACAGTATGCACTAATTACACAATAATTCAAACAAAACGTCATTTATACGCGCGTTTTTTCTAACCTGAGGGACAGCTGCCTGCGTGTTGGGCTGGCCCATGTTGACGTTCATAGCGTTAGCACTGGTGGAAAACTGCTGCATAAACTGCTGCTGATTTGCTGCCGGTGGCACCATGTTCCCACCGTGAGGTCCCATCATGCCTTGTGCCGGGGCCATCCGCGTGGGCGACATGCCGATCTGAAAGAAGTGGTTAAAAAAAAAAAAAAAAAAAGGAAAAAAAGAGAGATTATTTTTAATACAACTTTGGCCTTCATTGTATCTGGTGAATAAATACTGTGTGTATGTTTATATGAGAGAGAGAAAGCACCAACCTGAGGAACGGAGCTCATGTTTATCTGTTGTGCGTGACTCATCGGGGAGGCCGCTCGAGTGGCTATCGGAGCCTGAGACATCTGCACATTCTGCATGGACATTGCATTAAACTGGCTCATCCCTGAAGCAAGAAAACACAACCCTCAGTCAACATTATGACACACACACACAGGCTATGATAAAAAGGAAAAACTGGCAGTACCTTGGGTGACCTGCATGCGGTTAATCATCTGATTTGGCACGTTGGGCATAGGCACAGGTCCATCTTAACAAATACACAGATAAAAGTGTGAGACTGAGTGTCAGCTTTCGTTTGTGTCATTGAATCGTGTCTGTGTGGTTGTCTGAAAGACTCACTCTGAGGCCTGGGTCCCAGAGAGTTGGGTTGGTTCAGAGCGGGCTGCTGTGCCCCCGGTGCAGTCATAGGTGCCTGGTTAATGATTTGCTTCTGTAGCCGGGAGCGCCTCTTCTCCTCCAGTTCCTTCTGGATCTTGTAAATCTTCTCTGCTAGGAAGTGGTAGTACTCGTCCTACACGCAAAACCATGACAAAAAGTAAAGGACTGCACCACAGGACACCAGTCTGATGAGTACAGTATTCATGTGGAAGAGGGCAGATAGCACCGTGTGCCACAGTGTTGTGTTATGCTGTCCTGTGACGCAGCACAAGCAGCAGCTTACAGACATTCATTTGGTCGTCATTATTCTAACCAGCCATGAGAGTTGCTTAAAATCCTCTTACTCTGCTATTGGCCGACTCGTACATGTCTCCCTCCACCTTCCGTGCGTACGCCACTAGGTTCTCCATGCGCCGATCTTTCAGAGCTGCAGGGTCTGGTGTAGGGAAGATGGCCTGCACTCTGTATAAAACACACACACAGGACAGTGTTACTGTGGAAGTACAATAAAGGAGGTACTAAAGACATCAAGGATAACGTAGGATGCTCACAGTTTGTGGACGAGGTGGTTGCGGAGGTCCTGAGTGACATGTTCATGCCAGGCTTTTCTCACACCGCTGGCTGAGAGCGGGGCTGCCGTGGGTACGTTACCCAGAGCTCCCACTGCAGAGCCGTCTGACATCAGCTGACTACAGGAGAGGGAGAAGAAAGAAAAGAAAGGAAAGAAAGCAAAGAGAGAGAGAGAGAGGCCATGTTAAAGCATCAAGCATCTACTGTGCAAAGTATGAGCTCCAGAACCACATACAGTAGTAGGAGCACAGATAAGTTGATTACTTGTTGGCGTTGAGAGCGGAAGGCATGTTGCCGTCGGGATGCAGTTTAGCTTGATCTGATGTGGGCACGCCCATCGCACCGCCACTCATGCTCATCTGGTTCGTGCCTGTAGAGAAACATTGTTTACAAATTCAGTCCCAGAGCGGACACGTCATTGTACTGACACCAAGATTAATCAGTACATCATGCCACACAAAGTTTACATCTTGCCTGATGTGAGAATGTGTCAATTCTACAAGTAAACTGTGTGATTACCGAGTGCGTTCAGCGGCCTCATCTGCTGCTGGTGTTGCGTCTGTGTGGGCTGAGCGGGAGGCGTTTGTGTCTGAGCAGGGCTCTGGTTGCTGTAGGGGAGGCCAAGGGCAGCGTATGCTCGCTTCATGGAGCTCGGGTCTATAGGAGCCGGGGCATTTAGGGCCGGAGCCGCGTTCTGACCCGAACCCACCGGACCTATTGCATTCTGCAGGCCCGCATTGGGAGACGTCAGCATAGCTATAAAATCAGAGTAAAAGATTAGTCTCAACTCTAAACAGTAAAAGCAGAGAATCTTGATCTCAGAATACTGCTAATATACTGAAGTTCATATAAAGCAAGAAGTTTCATTGCAGCTGCACTACTGAGGGTCAACATTCTTTGAAATCATGAAGTTTCTCTCTTTCTCTCTCATGCTTTACATATGCTTCATCTATCAGTGCAAGGTGTAGGAGATAATTGGTTATAAAATAAAAATTCAAAAGGGAGAACTTTCATCATTTACTAATGTTGGCATAACATCTTGGTAGATAAAACATTTGGGAGTAATAGTTATTCAAGTGTCTGGCTTTGGCTTAAAAAAAAAAAAAAGAGACAGCATAACTGATAAGAGAATAGCAATCGGAAACATGAGGGAGTGACGAGACACGAAAAAGCGCAGGAGGGTATTTTAGAGGGAATGGAGGTTACGAGACTCACGCTGCTGGTTGCGCTTGTCGCTGGCGTTCTTCAGCGGGAGGCAGACCGGGCAGTCGTGCCGCGTGCAGTTCTTCCAGTGAGAAATAATTTGCCTCGAGGATGCACAGTGAGCCACTGAAGGGGAGAGAGAGAGAGAGAGAGAAAGAGAGAGAGTGTTACAGATACAGAAAGAGACGTTTTTGACTTCTTGACAGAGGAACAGAGGAAGAGAGAGAAAGAGAGTGCGTGTGTGTGTGCCCGAGCGACTCACCCTGACAGGACTTGCCGGCCTGGCAGTGGGTCATATGGTTGAGGACGTTCTTCATGGTCCTGCAGTGGGGCAGGGCACATGCCCGCACCTCGCCGTTGGCTTGTTCACGCCGCTGGCACTTGTGCGCATGGAGCAGCAGGACCAGCTGCTGCTGGATCAGCTTGCGCTTCTCCGGGTCGGCCGTGGGACCAGCGGGAACACCCTGACATCCGACCATTCCCACTGCCACCTGCTGCTGTGCCTGGGGCTGCACACAGAGACAGACGACGACATGGTAGTCCATTTGTTGGGGACAGTAAAAAGATTGAAATCCTAATTAACGGGGACTGGGTCGTAACAAATATCACGATGTCTAAAAATGATGGAACATACGGAATTTGACATTAAATCAGTAAAGGCTGCCGGCTATCTTGTTAACGCTGAATGATGTACAGCACACATTCAAAACAGTGTGAGAATTTGGGGGCAGCTTGGGAAAGCCTGACACCGTGTAACTTTTATAACATCTCAATCACTTCTTGACTTTAGGTGTTCCTCAACATTAAAATATCATCAGACTGTGAAAAGCTTTGTGTGACTAGGCACAAATTCAACATCAACATCCTGCCACTATGAAATGTATTTTGCGAAAAACATAACGGATGAACTGTAGGGTCCACCACGGACTCACCATGTTCGGGACGTTCGGCACAGCGGCTCCCTTCAGATCAGCGCTGAAAGCTGGCAGGCTGTTTGCCAGTGCCGCTTTGTTCTGCAGCTGGGCGTTTACACCCGCCGCTGCTAACTGCTGCCCACCTGCCTGGTACTGACCAAAGGGACTGCCACTGCCGGCCATGCCCATCTAGAAATTCAAGAGCAGCATTTTAATAAGTCATATACATATAGATACTCACATTTTCAGAAAGATGCTATACTTGAACAGTAACGGCTAAATGATTAAAACTGAGTCACTTAGCAAAACCTATCCAAATGCACCATTAGAGAGAACACCAAATTATTTAATACGATTATTTCATAAATATATGTGCAAAGTTTAATATGGAATAAATAAATATAAAGACCTGTTTAGTGCGCAGTATTAGCGCTTTCCTACAGCACAGATCAGTATCACTTCCACAGTTTGGTGTTCTCCCCTTTTTTCCTAAGTCACCTAATTAAACTAATCAGCTAATTACAGAGACTGAATTAGGTTTGTGGAGGGGAAAAAAAAAAAAATCACTAAAAGTAGTGGTGGAGGAACAGTCGTGACTTTACGCAGATGTGCCTTGAGCAAAGGGCCAGAGAAAACTCTTCCTCTCTGTCAGACAGAAGCCTGCTCTGAAGTGCACTCCCCCTCCCCCCTCCTTCTACTTTCGTTCATCCACTTCAACACTTCCCCTCCTCCCTCGCTCCCTCCCTCTCTCCGGCAGCATGCCGGCCGCTTGCTCTCCTCTGTTGACATCGCTCCAGCAGACCAGATAAAAGAGGCCAGCTGAGCGCCGCACGCGCTGCCAGCCCTCCTCTCTCTCCTTCTACACACACACACACAGCTTTATCCTGACCCTCCTCCCGCTGTGCTTACTCATTCGCATACAGATTTGTGGCACTCTTTGGCTCGAATCGCTCTCATATCCCTCAAGAGCTGTAGCTGCCACTCCGTTCACTGCCTTAACACACCACCACACACACATATCCCCACACACATTCCCCAAACAACACACACATCCCAACACACACATCCCCTTGACCAACACGTACACATCCCAACACACACACCTACACATCCCAACACACACCTGACCAACACACATATACAAACATCCCCCTGACCAACACACACATCCCAACATCCCCCTGACCAACACACACATCCCAACATCCCCCTGACCAACACACACATCCCAATACACACACCCCTGACCAACACATACACATCCCAACATCCCCCTGACCAACACACACATCCCAACATCCCCCTGACCAACACACACATCCCAACATCCCCCTGACCAACACACACATCCCAACATCCCCCTGACCAACACACACACATCCCAACATCCCCCTGACCAACACACACATCCCAATACACACACCCCTGACCAACACATACACATCCCAACATCCCCCTGACCAACACACACATACACATCCCAATACACACACCCCTGACCAACACACACATACACATCCCAATACACACACCCCTGACCAACACACACATACACATCCCAATACACACACCCCTGACCAACACACACATACACATCCCAATACACACACCCCTGACCAACACACACATACACATCCCAATACACACACCCCTGACCAACACACACATACACATCCCAATACACACACCCCTGACCAACACACACATACACATCCCAATACACACACCCCTGACCAACACACACATACACATCCCAATACACACACCCCTGACCAACACACACATACACATCCCAATACACACACCCCTGACCAACACACACATACACATCCCAATACACACACCCCTGACCAACACACACATACACATCCCAATACACACACACCCCTGACCAACACACACATACACATCCCAATACACACACCCCTGACCAACACATACACATCCCAACATCCCCCTGACCAACACACACATACACATCCCAATACACACACCCCTGACCAACACACACATACACATCCCAATACACACACCCCTGACCAACACACACATACACATCCCAATACACACACCCCTGACCAACACACACATACACATCCCAATACACACACCCCTGACCAACACACACATACACATCCCAATACACACACCCCTGACCAACACACACATACACATCCCAATACACACACCCCTGACCAACACACACATACACATCCCAATACACACACCCCTGACCAACACACACATACACATCCCAATACACACACCCCTGACCAACACACACATACACATCCCAATACACACACCCCTGACCAACACACACATACACATCCCAATACACACACCCCTGACCAACACACACATACACATCCCAATACACACACCCCTGACCAACACATACACATCCCAACATCCCCCTGACCAACACACACATACACATCCCAATACACACACCCCTGACCAACACACACATACACATCCCAATACACACACCCCTGACCAACACATACACATCCCAACACACACACCCCTGACCAACACACACATACACATCCCAATACACACACCCCTGACCAACACATACACATCCCAATACACACACCCCTGACCAACACATACACATCCCAATACACACACCCCTGACCAACACATACACATCCCAATACACACACCCCTGACCAACACATACACATCCCAACATCCCCCTGACCAACACACACATACACATCCCAATACACACACCCCTGACCAACACATACACATCCCAATACACACACCCCTGACCAACACATACACATCCCAACATCCCCCTGACCAACACACACATACACATCCCAATACACACACCCCTGACCAACACACACATCCCAACATCCCCCTGACCAACACACACATACACATCCCAATACACACACCCCTGACCAACACATACACATCCCAATACACACACCCCTGACCAACACATACACATCCCAATACACACACCCCTGACCAACACACACATACACATCCCAATACACACACCCCTGACCAACACACACATACACATCCCAACACACACACCCCTGACCAACACACACATACACATCCCAACACATACACATCCCAATACACACACCCCTGACCAACACACACACATCCCAATACACACACCCCTGACCAACACACACATACACATCCCAACACACACACCCCTGACCAACACATACACATCCCAATACACACACCCCTGACCAACACATACACATCCCAATACACACACCCCTGACCAACACATACACATCCCAACATCCCCCTGACCAACACACACATACACATCCCAATACACACACCCCTGACCAACACACACATACACATCCCAACACACACACCCCTGACCAACACATACACATCCCAACACACACACCCCTGACCAACACATACACATCCCAACACACACACCCCTGACCAACACATACACATCCCAACACACACACCCCTGACCAACACATACACATCCCAACACACACACCCCTGACCAACACATACACATCCCAATACACACACCCCTGACCAACACATACACATCCCAATACACACACCCCTGACCAACACATACACATCCCAACACACACACCCCTGACCAACACATACACATCCCAACACACACACCCCTGACCAACACATACACATCCCAACACACACACCCCTGACCAACACATACACATCCCAATACACACACCCCTGACCAACACATACACATCCCAATACACACACCCCTGACCAACACATACACATCCCAATACACACACCCCTGACCAACACATACACATCCCAATACACACACCCCTGACCAACACATACACATCCCAATACACACACCCCTGACCAACACATACACATCCCAATACACACACCCCTGACCAACACATACACATCCCAATACACACACCCCTGACCAACACATACACATCCCAATACACACACCCCCTGACCAACACATACACATCCCAATACACACACCCCTGACCAACACATACACATCCCAATACACACACCCCTGACCAACACATACACATCCCAATACACACACCCCTGACCAACACATACACATCCCAATACACACACCCCTGACCAACACATACACATCCCAATACACACACCCCTGACCAACACATACACATCCCAATACACACACCCCTGACCAACACATACACATCCCAATACACACACCCCTGACCAACACACACATACACATCCCAATACACACACCCCTGACCAACACACACATACACATCCCAATACACACACCCCTGACCAACACACACATACACATCCCAATACACACACCCCTGACCAACACACACATACACATCCCAATACACACACCCCTGACCAACACACACATACACATCCCAATACACACACCCCTGACCAACACACACATACACATCCCAATACACACCCCCCTGACCAACACACACATACACATCCCAATACACACCCCCCTGACCAACCCACACATCCACATCCCAATACACACCCCCCTGACCAACACACACATACACATCCCAATACACACCCCCCTGACCAACACACACATACACATCCCAACATCCCCCTGACCAACACACACATACACATCCCAATACACACACCCCTGACCAACACACACATACACATCCCAACATCCCCCTGACCAACACACACATACACATCCCAATACACACACCCCTGACCAACACATACACATCCCAATACACACACCCCTGACCAACACATACACATCCCAACACACATCCCCTTGACCAACACACATATACACACACACCCCTGACTAACACATACACATACAAACATCCCCCTGACCAACACATACACATCCCAACACACACCCCTGACCAACACATACACATACAAACATCCCCCTGACCAACACATACACATCCCAACACACACTCCTGACCAACACATACACATCCCAACACACACCCCTGACCAACACATACACATCCCAACACACACCCCTGACCAACACATACACATCCCAACACACACCCCTGACCAACACATACACATACAAACATCCCCCTGACCAACACATACACATCCCAACACACACCCCTGACCAACACATACACATACAAACATCCCCCTGACCAACACATACACATCCCAACACACACTCCTGACCAACACATACACATCCCAACACACACCCCTGACCAACACATACACATCCCAACACACACCCCTGACCAACACATACACATCCCAACACACACCCCTGACCAACACATACACATCCCAACACACACCCCTGACCAACACATACACATCCCAACACACACCCCTGACCAACACATACACATACAAACATCCCCCTGACCAACACATACACATACAAACATCCCCCTGACCAACACATACACATCCCAACACACACCCCTGACCAACACATACACATCCCAACACACACTCCTGACCAACACATACGCATCCCAACACACACCCCTGACTAACACATACACATACAAACATCCCCCTGACCAACACATACACATCCCAACACACACCCCTGACCAATACACACACATCCCAACACACACCCCTGACCAACACACATCCCCCTGACTAACACATACACATCCCAACACACATCCCCTTGACCAACACACATATACACACACACCCCTGACCAACACATACACATCCCAACACACACCCCTGACCAACACATACACATACAAACATCCCCCTGACCAACACACACACATCCCAACACACACCCCTGACCAACACATACACATCCCAACACACACCCCTGACCAACACACACACATCCCAACACACATCCCCTTGACCAACACACATATACACACACACCCCTGACCAACACACACACGCAAACCCCCTGACCAACACAAAATCCCAACACACAAATCCCAAGAACATACACATCCATACAAACCAACACGCACCCGACCAACACACGTGTACACACATCCCCCTAACACAAGCATCCCAACACACATATCCTAAAATGCAAACCCTGACCAACACATACAAGCCCTGACCAACACACACACATACACAAAACCCCCTGACCAACACTCGCAAATCCCAACACACAAATCCCCAGAACATACACATCCATACAAACCAACACACACGCACACACACACGCACAACAGTTTAGTTGGATTTGTCATTCTTTCTGGTCAGAGGGTGCTGATTAATTTCCTCAGACATCAGTACAGAGCGTACGTTGCACCACAGAAAAAAAAAAAAAGGGAAAAAAAAAGCCACTTCTCACTGGTGACTGTGTTTGAGGTGCATCACATCATCATGGTGCTGCTGAGCATTTTATACCGCTATGTATGGAACAGAAACTTCTTCTTACAAGACTCTGTCTTCTATTACGACAAGAGGGGGCTCCCCGAATGCGTACAGCTCCCCCACACAGACTAGAGAAAGTGCAGCAGGGCTCTGATGTGGTAGGAGTAGCGAGTAGAAGTGTGAAAAGTGTGTAAGAGCCAGCCGACGGCTTCCTACGAGCTTCCTGTGAAACCACAGTGGCGCCCGGTGGAAAGTAAACACCACCTTTCGATGCATTTCACCGTACTGTCCGCGACGAGAGCGTTCACCGACAACATGCGCCGTACGGCCGCTATAACGCGTCGCTGCAGAGACATGGAGCCGA